>NC_083230.1:129360949-129549829 GCF_032191835.1 Heteronotia binoei | reverse complement strand
CATTCAGGCTGCAAAGAGTACTTTCCCCATCCCAGTTTGTCCGCATCAGTTGTGTGGGAGTATGAGAGTCCTGCAGAGACGCGTGTGTCTCCATGGAAGGCCATGTGAGACAGTGAGAGCACAAAGGAAAAGAGGAGGGGGATCAGAGGGCAGCTCCCAAGTTAAGACAAAGAGAGGCATCTTGTACAAGGAGATCGACACCCTTCGAGTGTAGAGAGCAGGCCACAGGAGTGGAGTCCGGAACCTCTAAATTTTATTGTGCTCTTTCTTTCTTACCACCACCCCTCCCCCCAAAAAAGATACGCTTGCTTCTGGGCTCCCTTGTTCAAACCCCCTGGAAGAATTTTCCTGAACTTGACAAACTTTCTAATATTTTTTTCGCCACCAAAAATGGGAACAAAACATATAAAGCAGACCAATGGAACATCAGGAGAGAGCCAGTCTGGTGTAGTGGTGAAGTGTGCAGACTCTTATCTGGGAGAACCAGACCTTTGCACAATCTCTCACACACAGCAGCAATGGAGGAGTCAGTCCAGTCAGGAAGGAAGACTCCTTAAAAAGCCCTTCAAAGCATGCATTTGCAATGCATTTTGCAAATGCATGCTTTGGATTGGCTGCTGGGGCTCCTCTTCCCCCTCCCCCCCCCCCCTGATCCCAGGGAGAGGTGGGAAGAGGCCACTAAAGGCGCGAAAGTAGGCAAGCAGCTCCTTTGAAGCTGCAGAAGCTACTTTGCTGCCTTTTGAATTGACAGCCGTATACTTACGAATAGCTATTCGTAAGTATACGGCGAGCCGTATTCGGCTGCCGTATAATGGGCGCCTATGGGGATCGGCTGCAGCCTATTCCGCATACAGCCGAATCAGTCCTGATTCGGCTGTAAATACGGTTCGGGCCGAACCGAATGCACATCCCTATTCCCCACTCCTCCACTTGCAGCTGCTGGAATGGCCTTGGGTCAGCCAGAGCTCTCTTATCTGGGAGAACAGGGTTTGATTCCCCCCTCCTCCACTTGCAGCTGCTGGAATGGCCTTGGGTCAGCCAGAGCTCTCTTATCTGGGAGAACCGGGTTTGATTCCCCACTCCTCCACTTGCAGTTGCTGGGATGGCCTTGGGTCAGCCAGAGCTCTCTTATGTGGGAGAATCGGGTTTGATTCCCCACTCCTCCACTTGCAGCTGCTGGAATGGCCTTGGGTCAGCCAGAGCTCTCTTATGTGGGAGAATCAGGTTTAATTCCCCACTCCTCCACTTGCAGCTGCTGGAATGGCCTTGGGTCAGCCATAGCTCTCTTATCTGGGAGAACTGGGTTTGATGCCCCACTCCTCCACTTGCAGCTGCTGGAATGGCCTTGGGTCAGCCAGAGCTCTCTTATCTGGGAGAACCGGGTTTGATTTCCCCCTTCTCCACTTGCAGCTGCTGGAATGGCCTTGGGTCAGCCACTTATCTGGGAGAACCCGGGTTTGATTCCCTCCTCCTCCACTTGCAGCTGCTGGAATGGCATTGGGTCAGCCAGAGCTCTCGCAGAGTTATCTTTGAAAGAGCAGCTTCTGGGAGAACTCTCTGAGCCCCACCCACCCTCGCAGGGGGTTTTGTGGAAGAGGAAGGTAAGGAGATTGTGAGCCGCTCTGAGACTCTGAAAGTCAGAGTGGAGGGCAAGATATAAATCCAATATCATCAATCTGCTTCTTCTTCTTCCTCTTCCTCATGCCACTGCGGCCACAAAGGAGAAAGACGTTTAAAAAGTGTGACGATGGGAGTAAGGTTTTATTATGACAATTGCAATTCACGAAGCATTCTAACGTAGATGCTATAATATAATTTAATACACCTTGTGGTGATGTCGGGGACATGTGGCATATGGAAATTTGTGCAAATGAGCTCCAGCACCTCTTTTTCTACAAAATGACCCCTGATGTCCGGGCTAGCTGAATCACCCACTCCAGCAATTCCCACATCAGTATTCTTCTTTGGGGGCTCCCAATTCTATAGCTGGCCCATCACTCACCTGACTGGCCCATCGCTCACAGCCTTCTCCTTCTTCTTGTCCTTTCAGAGCGAACGGCGTGACTGCATCCCGAGCCAAACATGTCCACAGATATATGGGTGGGGAGCTGGCGCCCCCACAGGCCAAGAGGACCAATTGCTGCCCTGTACAGCAGCCCCGGACCCAAATATGGGCTGCCAACGAATGTAGGTGAGAGAGGGTTGGGGGAACTCAACAAGGTGAACTGGCTCACTTCCGCAAGAGGCGAGGGAGTGCTGAGCAACGGGGGGGGGGGGGGGGGGGGGGGGGAGGCGGGTACTCGGGAGTTTCCCCTCTCAAGCATGGCCAGAGCTGCATGGCAGAGCTGAGTTTTCACTTGTCCAGTGGAAATTAAAGGTTTCCTGTAATTCATAAGAACGTCAAAAGAGTCCTGCTGGATCAGGACCAATAGTCCTTCTAGTACAACCTCCTGTCTCACACAGGGGGCTGCCAGTTCTTCTGGAGGGCCAACAACACGGCAGAGGCTGAGGCCTTCACAAGAACATCAGAGGAGCCTTGCTGGATCAGACCAGGGAGGCTCCATCCAATCCAGCCTCCTGCCTCACACAGTGGCCTCAACCAGTTCCTCTGGAGGGCCAACAGGGCAGAAAGGGTGAGGCCTTCCTAAGAACATCAGAAGAGCCTGCTGGATCAGACCAGGGAGGGTCCACCTAGTCCAGCCTCCTGTCTCACACAGGGGGCAGCCAGTTCTTCTGGAGGGCCAACAACAGGGCAGAGAGGCCGAGGCCTTCATAAGAACATTAGAAGAGCCCTGCTGGATCAGACCAGGGAGGGTCCATCTAGTCCAGCCTCATGTCTCACACAGTGACCAGCCAGTTCTTCTGGAGGGCCAACAACAGGGCAGAGAGGCCGAGGCCTTCATAAGAACATTAGAAGAGCCCTGCTGGATCAGACCAGGGAGGGTCCATCTAGTCCAGCCTCCTGTCTCACACAGAGGCCAGCCAGTTCTTCTGGAGGGCCAACAACAGGGCAGAGAGGCTGAGGACTTCATAAGAACATCAGAAGAGCCCTGCTGGATCAGACGAGGGAGGGTCCATCTAGTCCAGCCTCCTGTCTCACACAGGGGCCAACCACTTCCTTTGGAGGACCAGCAACAGGGCAAGAGAGGCCGAGGCCTTCATAAGAACATCAGAGGAGCCTTGCTGGATCAGACCAGGGAGGGTCCATCCAATCCAGCCTCCTGCCTCACACAGTGGCCAGCCAGTTCCTCTGAAGGGCCAACAACAGGGCAGAGAGGCCAAAGCCTTCCCCTGAGAAGAACATCAGAAGAGCCCTGCTGGGTCAGACCAGTGAGGGTCCCTCTAGTCTAGCCTCCATCTCACAGAGTGACTAACCAGTTCCTCTGGAGCAAAAAGTGGGGGCACAGGTGCAGTAAATGTGATGTGATCCACCCTGAGCCTGTTTGGGATGGGCGGGATAGAAATGCAAAGAAAAATGAGTGAACGAATGAATAAATGAGTGTGAATGAATGAATGAATGAATGAATGAATGAATGAATGAATGAATGAATGAATGCTACTCAGTCCTTGGGACCATGCCAGAGCCAGTGTGGTGTATTGGAATACTGTCATGCCCTGGAGATGCAAGTTCAGATCTCCACGAGAGACCCAACTGCACAATACATGTGGGGTGCAGTTTGCAATGGGCCTCCCCTCCTGGGCCTGCATGGGGTGACCAGTAGGGTTGCCAATCCCCAGGTGGGGGCAGGGGATCCCCCGGTTTGGAAGCCCTCCCCCGCTTCAGGGTCGTCAGAAAGCGGGGGGAGGGGAGGGAAATGTCTGCTGGGAACTCTATTATTCCCTATGGAGATTTATTCCCATAGAAAATCATGGGGAATTGATCCGCGGGTATCCGGGGCTCGGGGGGGGGCTGTTTTTTGGGGTAGAGGCACCAGATTTTTCAGTATAGCATCTAGTGCCTCTCCCGAAAATACCCCCCCCAAGTTTCAAAACGATTGGACCGGGGGGGGTCAAATTCTATGAGCCCCAAAAGAAGGTGCCCCTATCCTTCATTACTTCCTATGGAAGGAAGGAATTGAAAAGATGTGTCGTCCCTTTAAAAGTGATGGCCAGAACTCCCTTTGGAGTTCAATGATGCTTGTCACAGCCTTGATCTTGGCGCCACCCCCTAATGTCTCCTGGCTCCACCCCCAAAGTCCCCAGATATTTCTAGAATTGGACTTGGCAACCCTCGTGACCAGACAGCTCCTCCATCTGTCCCTGCGGGCCCGGCCCTCCCTTCCTGTCCCCGCTGAGTCCCCTCTCTTCCCCCCCTTCCAGGTCACCACCTGCACGACCCTTCTCGCTTCCGGGCTCCCGCCTACAGCTTTGGCACCCGCCGGTTCCAGGAACAAGAGAGCTGCTCCCCTGGGCCCGGCTACCTGGTTCCGCCCAACATGACCATGAGGGGCAAAGACTGCATCCCCGCTTTCTCCATCTACGGACGCCCCCGAGACATCACGCCCTTCATGACGCCGGGGCCAGGTTAGCTGGGGTTGCCGAGGAGAGGGTGGCTGGGTCGGAGGGAGAAGCAACTGCTAGAGCCAGGTGCTGAGACAGGGTTGCCAACCTCCAGGGGAGCCCTCTGGAGGCTCCAGGAGAGCCTCCTTGAGCCTTTTGGAGTTTAGTGCCGTTTTGAAATCTTACTGGAGGCTTCCCGTCCCAACGGTCCATTGGGAATGCTATGCGCAGCCTTTGGAAAAAAGAATCGTGCGGGTTTTGCAGCTTTTTGCAACTTATTGATGCATCCGAAACGCTTTGATATTTTTTTCTGAGCTTTTGCTTTCGGTTGAGAGACGCGGTTGGAGCCCCCGATGCTAGAAGAGGATCCGAAGCAGGAAGAATCCAGTCGACCTCCTGTTCATTGGGACTCCTCGGATGGAACTTTGAAACTTTTGGGGAATTGTTATTGCTGTTTAGTCTTCTATTGAACATATTTGTATGATTTTGTTTCAATACATTCTTCGTTATTTGGTCACTATAACTTCGGTTGCGTTGTCTTTAGCCTCCAGGAGAGGCCTGGCTAGCTCCTGGAATGGACCACAGTGAAGCTTTCATCTGAAGAAAACACTGGAAATAAACCACTGCGTTTTTATGTTGCAAATAAATGCTTCAGCAGTTTCTTTCATAATGATGCAATTATATTATAATCATCAAAAATCAAAATTCATTAAATGTCCATAGAAAATCAAAATGTTATTTCACACCGTTCTTGTAAGGTAGCACTTTCAAAATCAGAATGTTATTTCACACCGCTCTTGTCAGGTAGCACTTTCAAAATCACAGAATGTTATTTCACACCGCTCTTGCCAGGTAGTACTTTCAAATCAGAATGTTATTTCACACCACTCTTGTAAGGTAGTGCTTTACAGTCCACTGTCTCAGTTCTCCTTTGCTTGGAAGACGTAGACAGAATCATTGGTGCAAACTGCAAAGTAACATTGTACTGTAATGTGTGAGCAATTACTCTTAGCACGGGTTCCAAAGCTAAAAGAAAGTGGCCAGCGGAAGGTGAATGAAACACAGAACTGAACCTAGGAGCTGTGTAGCCGCCCCACCTGTCAGACTTCGGTCTGCTACCCATAGGAGGAATCACATACAAGCATGGTGCTGTCTACGTCTTTCAAGCAAAGGAGAACGGAGACGGTGGACTATAAAGTACTACCTTATAGCAAACGATACACCATGGTATAAACCACACTCCCTAATAATTTATCCAAGTAACTTTGTGAATCATTTTGGACAGTGTGACCACGTTACCTGCTATGTAAAGGACACTGTTGACACAGAAGCTGAAAAGACACCGGCTTGGTTTACTTTTCTGCCAAGCGGCGAAGAACAAAGTGTGGCTCTCGAGAGCTTTTTCCTGCTTGGAAAACTGCCCGATCCTGTTATCTGATGGGCCTTGGCCCAATTCATGTTTCCCCGATGGACTATCTTTAGTAAGCTTCTTGGCAGATCATTCTGATTGTTACACTCTCTCTCGGCTTGACTTCGCGAATGAAGATTTAAGAAGGGTGCAGTAGTCCACGTCTGTTGCAGGCTCGCTGGTGGCTGACAAGACTAATGCGGGACAGGCAGGTCCGGCCACAGTGGCTGCAGGGAAAAGTCTGATTTGGGGTTGGTGCTGTAGCAGTGCGATTCTTCCTCAATCTCCTTTTGTCCTCATAGCAGTGTGAAATAACTTTTTGATTTTTTTTCTATGAACATTTAATGAATTTTGGTTTGCGATGATGATAACATAATTGCATCATTGTGCAAGAAATTGCTTAAGCATTTATTTGCAACTTAAAAATGCAGTGGTTTATTTCTAGGGTTTGCTAATCAGTACACTGCAGTTTCCGGTTTGCCCATTCACCTGGAAGAAGGCAATACATGTGAAACAATACATGTGAAACAGTAGGGTTGGCAAGTCCAATTCAAGAAATATCTGGGGACTTTGGGGGTGAGCCAGGAGACTTTGGGGGTGGAGCCAGGAGACATTGGGGCAGAGCCAGGAACAAGGGTGTGACAAGCATAATTGAACTCCAAGAGAGTTCTGGCCATCACATTTAAAGGGACAGCACACCTTTTTAAATGTCTTCCTTCCATAGGAAATAATGAAGGATAGGGGCACCTTCTTTTGGGGCTCCTACAATTGGACCCCCTGGTCCAATCATTTTGAAACTCGGGGAGTACTTTGGGGAGAGGCACTAGATACTATACTGAAATTTTGGTGCCTCTACCTCAAAAAAAACAGCTCCCTCAGAGCCCCTGAAACCTCCAGATCAATTCCCCATTATACCCTATGAGAATCGATCTCCACATAGGGAATAATGAAGTGCTCAGTAGACGTTCCCTCCTCCTCCCCGTTTCTGGCGACTCTGAAGGAGGGATTGGCCTCTCTACTCACGAGTTGCAGCCAACTTCTTCCAAGTAACACAGACACCCCATCCCAAGAGGAAGCCTTTCAATTGGAGACTGAAGCCTCCGGAGGTGCGAAGGCACACGGTCCTCTGGGGGCGGGAAGGAGTCTGGGAAAGCGGAAGAACCCCCGCTGGGACCTGGGGATTGGCAAGCCTCTGAAACAGCCACCAGTGGCTCCTGAGCCACAGTTCAGCCTCCCCTGCTTTAGAGCTATGACCGTTCCTTGATGCTCCAGCAGCCCTTTCTTCCAGCTTCCACCCTATAGAAAGATATGGGTTTCTCTTCCCTTAGTTATTAAGGGCAAAGTTAGATTTGATTAGATTTATTAGATTTATGTCCCGCCCTCCCCCGCCAAAACAGGCTTAGGGCAGCTCACGGAATTAAAATTGCAATAAAACATTAATTATACGTTTAGGCAGCCGAGCTGCTACTAGAAATCTCAGTTTTCAATTATGAGGCCTTGTCATGATCCTGGGCCTAGGGAGGCCTGCAGGCCCCAGGGAAGCCTGCTTAGGAGTTACTGGGCAAAGCCTACATCTCCCAGGATCCCCTCTGTCCCTCTGATTGGGTAGCAAGGGCTTTGGAGGGAAACAGGCCCAGAGAGGGGTGGGGCCTGGGAAGAGAATATATAAAGGCCAAGCCCAGGAAGTGGGGGGTTCTTTCCCTGGAAGGCTTAGCTAGAGTCAGGCTTTCACATGGAGAGCTGGAAGCAGGAGAAAGGCCCTTACCCAAGGGGGTAAGTGTTAGTATTAGTTTCAGGACTGTATACATAGACACGTTAGGGCGTTTGTTTATTTTCCCTTCACCCTTTTACTGTTTCATGCACCTTGTTAATTTATATTGCACTGGAATAAACCTTTTTGTTGTTGTTCACCCTGCCTGGTCCTCACGCCCATTATTTGGCCTAGCTAAGGGAGGCTGGAAGGGTTTGGGAGGGGGACCCTGGGCCTTCTCAAGGGAGACCCTTAACCGAGAATGGTGGCAGCAATTGGAAAGACCCCTGAGTCGTGACAGGCCTTCAGACCTCTATTTATGGTTGCCAACTTTCAGTTGGGGCGTGGATATCTCCTGGGATTACAAGTGGTCTCCAGATGAGAGTAGGCTTGCCAGTCCCCAGGTCCCAGCGAGAGTTCTTCTGCTTTCCCAGGCTCCTTCCCGCCCCCTAGTCAGCTGGCTAGCGGGGGGAAGCTCCGCCCCCAGAGAACCATGTGCCTTTCCACCTCTGGAGGCTTCAGTCTCTGATTGAAAGGCCTCCTCTTGGGATGGGGTGTCTGTGTTACTTGGAAGAAGTTGGCAGCAACTCGTGAGTAGAGAGACCAATCCCCCTTCAGAGTTGCCAGAAACAGTGGGGGTGGGGGTGGGGAAACGTCTGCTGAGCACTTCATTATTCCCTAGGTGGACATCGATTCTCATAGGGTATAATGGAGAATTGATCTGGAGGTTTCGGGGGCTTTGGGGGAACTGTTTTTTGAGGTAGAGGCACCGAATTTTCAGTATATCATCTAGTGCCTCTCCACAAAGTACCCCCCAAGTTTCAAAATGATTGGACCAGGGGGTCCAATTCTATGAGCCCCAAATAAGGTGCCCCTATCCTTCATTATTTCCTATGGAAGAAAGACATTTAAAAAGGTGTGCAGTCCCTTTAAATGTGATGGCCGGAACTCCCTTGGAGTTCAATGATGCTTGCCGCATCCTTGGTCCTGGCTCGCCCCAACGTCTCCTGGCTCCACCCCCAAAGTCTCCTGGCTCCACCCCCTAAGTCTCCTGGCTCCACCCCCAAAGTCCCCAGATATTTCTTGAATTGAACTTGGCAACCCTAGATGAGAGAGATCATTTGTCCCGGAGAAAATGGCCGTTTTGGAGGGTGGACTCTGTGGCATTATACACCGCTGAGGTCCCTGAACCCACACCTCCCCAAGATTCACTCCAGAATGTTCCGGAATTTTCCAGGCTCTGGCTAGTAACCCTACATGCGTTGTGCTCTGACCATAGTCTGCGTCTTCCCTCCCTGCAGGTCGCTACTGCCCTGAGAAAGCCGGGAGGTTGGCCTACCCCTCAGCGCCCATCTACTCGCTTGCTTCGCGGACGAAGGAGTTTGACAACGACCAGACGCCAGGTGCGAGAGGGGAAGGACGGGGCCAAAGGGTCACCCAGTTCTGCCTTTAGCGTTTTCTTTTTGCATAAGCCTGTTTTGTGCTGAATAGATCCAAGCGGGCAGCCGTGTTGGTCCGAAGCGATAGAACAAAGGAGGAGTCAAGTAGTACCTTTAAGACCAACAAAGTTTGATTCCAAATGTAAGCATTCGTGTGCTAGAAGCACACTCCATCAGACAATAGAAGTTGAAGAGATTGGATTTATATCCCGCCCTCCACTCCGGAGAGTCTCAGAGCGGCTCACAATCTCCTTTACCTTCCTCCCCCTACAACAGACACCCTGTGAGGTAGATGAAGAGATTGGATTTATATCCCGCCCTCCACTCCGAAGAGTCTCAGAGCGGCTCACAATCTCCTTTACCTTCCTCCCCCACAACAGACACCCTGTGAGGTAGATGAAGAGATTGGATTTATATCCCGCCCTCTACTCCGGAGAGTCTCAGAGCGGCTCACAATCTCCTTTCCCTCCCCACCCCCCACAACAGACACCCTGTGAGGTAGATGAAGATACTGGATTTATATCCCGCCCTCCACTCCAAAGAGTCTCAGAGCGGCTCACAATCTCCTTTACCTTCCTCCCCCACAATAGACACCCTGTGAGGTAGATGAAGATATTAGATTTATGTCCCGCCCTCCACTCCAAAGAGTCTCAGAGCGGCTCACAATCTCCTTTCCCTTCCTCCCCCACAACAGACACCCTGCGAGGTAGATGAAGATATTAGATTTATATCCGCCCTCCACTCCGAAGAGTCTCAGAGCGGCTCACAATCTCCTTTCCCTTCCTCCCCCACAACAGACACCCTGCGAGGTAAATGAAGATATTAGATTTATATCCCGCCCTCCACTCCGAAGAGTCTCAGAGCGGCTCACAATCTCCTTTACCTCCCCCCCCCCCACAACAGACACCCTGTAAAGTAGATGAAGATATTGGATTTATATCCCGCCCTCCACTCCGAAGAGTCTCAGAGCGGCTCACAATCTCCTTTATCTCCTCCTCCGCAACAGACACCCTGTGAGGTGGGTGGGGCTGGAGAGGGCTCTCCCAGAAGTTGCCCTTTCTAGGACAGAGTCTCAGAGCGGCTCACAATCTCCTTTCCCTTCCTCCCCCACAACAGACACCCTGTGAGGTGGGTGGGGCTGGAGAGGGCTCTCACAGCAGCTGCCCTTCAAGGACAACCTCTGCCGGAGCTCTGGCTGACCCAAGGCCATTCCAGTAGGAGCAAATGGAGGAGTGGGGAATCCAACGCAGTTCTCCCAGATTAGAAGTCCGCACACTTAACCACTACACCAGACTGGCTCTCCAGTTAGGACGGAACGGCAAGCAGTCCTAAATATATAGAGAAAGTGGGCAGCGTTAGTATGCAGAGTCATGGGAATGTTTGTGAGCAGATTAAAAGAATCACAATTTGGGTTCTGGTGCTGGTTAGTTTATGTTAACTGGGCTGCATCAACAAGGGGGCGATATAAGTCAGAAGAGCGGATTGATGTCTATGTCATTAGGTGTGAAGTGCCATAAGTCTGTTGTCATGTCTGGGTTTACCTCAGAAGCCGTGTGTGAGCATCTACAAAGCTTCCCAGTCGAAGCGGTTTCAACAAAGTTTGTTGGGTGCATTCCGACCCTACTTGGGCTCTGACGGGTCACGGGATTGAGGATACCAAGGAATTGTCTGCTGAGTCTCGGATTTTCTCTCTTCCCTCCTCTGCTCCCCAAATTGTGAAGTCAGCAAGGAGGCAGAGAGTGCTTGCAAACAGCTGTCACGGGGGTGGGGAGGTGGGAAGGAGATGAATGCTTTCCGGAGAAGCTGTACTTATGCGGCATATTTTAAGGTCAACCTTTTTCCTACTGGTTAATCCTTGGAGCTGTGATTTCATTGATATCCTTTCAGAATATTCTCTGACTGGCCCCCCAGTAATGGACCGGACCTCTTCTCATCTTACCTTCAACCACTACACATAACTTTTGGCCAGGGGTCATTTTGTAGAAAAATAGGTGGTGGAGCTCGTTAGCATAACTCATCAGCATATGCTGTCCCACCCCCCCCACCCCAGCCAAAAGCAACCCAATGCAAAAAAGGAGAGCCCAGGGAGAGCGAGGCCTGATTAGGCTGGCTAGAGATCCAGCCAGCCTTAGCAGACCTCGCTCACCTGGGGCTCTCCAGGGCCGCTCCCCCTCAAGTCAAAAGCCATCAAGCCACCCGCCACCCAAAATCACATAAGAAGTGGAGAAAGGGTGGCATGGGCTTCTCCAGGGGTTCATGAGGGCTGCTGGGGGTGTGGCAAAGCCCCTGGTGGCTGGCTGGCTGCCCACTCTCCTAATCCAGGGATTGTTATGCAGCTGCATCTCCTATTCAATGGACAAGGGAGGTGAGGAGGAGGAAGAGGGGAAGCCCTCAGAAAGGTTCAGGAGCTGTGCTCCTTTGAGCTTAGGGTTGCCAAGTCCAATTCAAGAAATATCTGGGGACTTTGTGGGTGGAGCCAGGAGACATTGGGGTAGAGCCAAGATCAAGGCTGTGACAAGCATAACTGAACTCCAAAGGGAGTTCTGGCCCTCACAGTGAAAGGGACGGCACACCTTTTCAATGCCTTCCTGTCCATAGGAAATAATGAAGGATAGGGGCACCTTCTTTTGGGGCTCATAGAATTGGACTCCCTGGTTTCCGCTGAATGCTTTCTCTTCCTTTCCCTCCTGCTTCCCCCTGCTAGGACCGGCAGCTTATGGGCTCCCTCCTATGATCGGTCCGAAGGTGGCCAACAAGCCCACAGCCCCCAATTACTCCATTTACGGCCGCAGTATGGTGGGCAGCTTCTACGAGGATCTCAGCAAGGTGAGCACACCTGTCCAGTGGGTGCAGAGGCTGGCGACCCCGGCCCTGACCTAGGAATTACCTGTGTTAGATTCATGGATAAAAACAAAGGCCAGAGAATCAGGGCAGATTTCAAGAGACCACCTTGTAAACGAATATCCAAGCCATATAATATCAGATTATAGTGTCCGCAGAACAACAAAGATGCCTGGGAGGCACAGTGGGTCAGTGGTACAGCCTCTGCTTGGTAAGCAGAAGGTCCCAGGTTCAATCCCCGGCATCTCCAGTTAAAAGGACCAGGCAGGAGGGGATGGGAAAGACCTCCACCTGAGACCCCTGGAGAGGCCATGAAGTGGGGCTGTGGCTCAGTGGGAGAGCCTCTGCTAGGCATGCAGAAGGTCCCAGGTTCAATCCCCGGCATCTCCAGTTAAAAGGACCAGGCCGGAGGTGATGGGAAAGACCTCAACCTGAGACCCTGGAGAGCCATGAAGTGGGGCTGTGGCTCAGTGGCAGAGCCTCTGCTTGGTAAGCAGGAGGTCCCAGGTTTAATCCCCGACATCTGCAACTAAAAAGGGTCCAGGCAAGTAGGCGTGAAAAACCTCAGCTTGAGACCCTGGAGAGCCACTGCTGGTCAAGGAAGGGACTGTGGCTCAGTGGTAGAGCCTCTGTTTGGGAAGCAGAAGGTCCCAGGTTCAATCCCCGGCATCGCCAACTAAAAAGGGTCCAGGCAAGTAGGTGTGAAAAAAACCTCAGCTGGAGACCCTGAGAGCCGCTGCCAGTTTGAGACTAGTAGACAATACTGACTTTGAGGGACTGATTCAGTATGAGGCAGCTTTGTATGTAAACAGCTGCATTTTGCCACTTTGACATTCACATTCTGTACATAAGTCTAAAGAAAAGACCTTTCTTTCTTTCTTTCTTTCTTTCTTTCTTTCTTTCTTTCTTTCTTTTCTTTCTTTCTTTCTTTCTTTCTTTCTTTCTTTCTTTCTTTCTTTCTTTCTTCTTCTTCTTCCCCTCTTGCAAGCTGAGGCTTTTTGAAATTTTGCTGTCTTCCATAAAGCCAATTTCAGAGGGGGGTTCCAGACCCCTCCCCCCCCCCCAGGGGCAGGTTAAAAAAGGTAGTCCGCTGTGCAAACACCAGTCGTTTCTGACTCTGGAGTGACGTTGCTTTCACGTTTTCACGGCAGACTTTTCACGGTGCGGTTTGCCATTGCCTTCCCAAGTCATCTACTCTTTCCCCCAGCAAGCTGGGGACTCATTTTACCAACCTCGGAAGGATGGAAGGCTAAGTCAACCTGGAGCGGCTACCTGAAAACCCAGCTTCCGCCGGGATTGAACTCAGGTCATGAACAGAGGGCTCCGACTGCAGTACTGCAGCGTTACCACTCTGCAGCACGGGGCAGAGGACTCCCCCAATTTGGGATCTCTCTCCACAGTGCCATTCAGCCGGCCAGCGGGGGGAAATTCCCAAGTGCAAACTGAGACCTGGGCCTCAGTTTCTGCTGACGCAGTGACATCACTTCTGGCATTCAACGGAAGCAATGTCATCACATTGCTGGCGACGTGACGACATCAGTTCCGTGCGCCCCGGAAGTGACAAGGCACATTGCTAGCAACAGATGCCAAGGCCTCCGTTGGCTGCGAATGTCCAGGGGTACCAGGCAACCTTACAGGGGAAAGAATCCGGTCTTCTGCTGGTGACTCTTGAACCTCCTTCTGCCACAGACTCCTGGCCCCTGCAACTACCGCCTGGTGGACACCAGCATCTACAAGAACCGCCCGCCGCATTTCAGCATGCTGGCTCGCAACATGCCTCCAGGGGACACCACCATAAAACCAGGCCCAGGAGCGTACAGCCCGGAGAAGGTGAGGCCAGGGCCAAGGGGGTGCTGTGGGCGTTTGAGGGCCCCAATATGCAGGAGGAAAGTGCCTCCTAGGTGTGGGTGGGGTGTAATGGGGTGTCTTCCTCCCCAGGGCCAGAACCAGGGTGATTCCAGTCCATTTCATGAAGTGCTTCCTCCCTTCTTTTATTTTATTTACAGATTATCTATAAAAGTTTGCCTCTCACCTTTCTGCCCTCACAAGAGAGCCAGTTTGTTGCAGTGGTTAAGTGTGTGGACACTTATTTGGGACAACCAGGTTTGATTCCCCACTCCTCCACATGCACCTGCTGGGATGGCCTTGGGTCAGCGATAGCTCTTGGAGGAGTTGTCCTTGAAATGGCAGCTTCTGTCAGTGCTCTCTCAGCCCCACCCATCTCTCAGGGTGTCTGTTGGGGAGGAAGGTAAAGATTGTGAGCTGCTCTGAGACTCTGAGATTCGGAGTGGAGGGCAGGATATAAATCCAATATCTTCTTCTTCATGGCAGCCAGCAACCCTTAAAAACCATTAAAATGAAGCACACGTTTAAAACAAATTTAAAACAGTGCTATGAAACATACAAAAACATAAAACAGCAACTAAAATGTTGGTCAGGAACATCACCTACTGACCCAAGGCCATTCCAGCAGCTGCAAGTGGAGGAGTGGGGAATCAAACAGGGTTTTCCAGATAAGAGTCTGTGCATTTAATCACTACACCCAACTGGCTCTCTTTAGAAGAAGTTACTGTATTTATACCCCACCCTTCACTCCGAATTCAGAGCGGTTCACAATCTCCTTTCCCTTCCTCCCTCAAAACTGACACCCTCTGAGGTGTGTGGGGCTGAGAGAGCTCTGACAGAAGCTGCCCTTTCAAGGACAACTGCGAGAGCTATGGCTGACCTAAGGCCATTCCAACAGGTGCAAGTGGAGGAGCGGGGAATCAAACCTGGTTCTCCCAGATTTGGTTACTACACCAAACTGGCTCTCATACCCCGCCCAAGTGGAGGAGCGGGGAATCAAACCTGGTTCTTCCAGATTTGGATACTACACCAAACTGGCTCTTAAATATCATCCTGTGAGGTGGGTGGGGCTGAGAGAGCTCTGACAGAAGCTGCCCTTTCAAGGACAACTCTGCGAGAGCTCTGGCTGACTCAAGAACATTCCAGCAACTACAAGGGGAGGAGTGGGGAATCAAACCTAGTTCTCTCAGATAAGAGAGCTATGGCTGACTCAAGGCCATTCTAGCAGCTGCAAGTGGAGGAGCGGGGCATCAAACCCGGTTCTCCCAGATAAGAGTCCACACACTTAACCAATACACTAAACTGGCTCTCAAATATCACCCTGTGAGGTGAGGTGGGGCTGAGAGAGCTCTCACAGAAACTGCCCTTTCAAGGACAACTCCCGCGAGAGCTACGGCTAACCGAAGGCAATTCCAGCAGCTGCAAGGGGAGGAGTGGGAATCAAACCCGGTTCTCCCAGATAAGAGAGCTCCGGCTGACCCAAGGCCATTCCAGCAGCTGCAAGGAGAGCAGTGGGGAATCAAACCCGGTTCTCCCAGATAAGAGAGCTCTGGCTGACCCAAGGCCATTCCAGCAGCTGCAAGGGGAGGAGTGGGGAATCAAACCCGGTTCTCCCAGATAAGAGAGCTCTGGCTGACCCAAGGCCATTCCAGCAGCTGCAAGGGGAGGAGGGGGGAATCAAACCCGGTTCTCCAGATAAGAGAGCTCTGGCTGACCCAAGGCCATTCCAGCAGCTGCAAGGGGAGGAGTGGGGAATCAAACCCGGTTCTCCCAGATAAGAGAGCTCTGGCTGACCCAAGGCCATTCCAGCAGCTGCAAGTGGAGGAGAGGGGAATCAAACCCGGTTCTCCCAGATAAGAGAGCTCTGGCTGACACAAGGCCATTCCAGCAGCTGCAAGGGGAGGAGTGGGGAATCAAACCCGGTTCTCCCAGATAGCAGTCCGCGAACTTTGCCACTGCACCAAACTGGCTTGGTGGTGTTATCCCCTGCTGTGGTCCCTCGACAAAACCTGCCGTCCCCGAGCTCCACCCCCCAAACCTCCCCACCCTGGAGTTGGCAACCTTGATTTATCCCCCAGACAGGCTGAGGGTCTGTGCAGCCAGCGTCCGGCCTCCCCTCTCAGCAGCCCTGTCCTTTCTCCTCTTCCCCTGCAGTATGCCCAGCAACGTGGCGTGACCTTCGGCATCCGCCACTCGGACTACGTGGCTCCTCTCATCGTGGATGTGGCGGAGTGAAGCGGCCGAGTCGGCAGAGACCAGCGAGACGAGAAATGTGGATTCAGGAATACTTAGCTTTTCTCCGCACTTTGTGTAGTTCTGTGTCAGCGCCAGTAGGGGGGGCTGAAGGGCTTCTCAGAACTGGGGTTGCCAAGTCCAATTCAAGAAATATCTGGGACTTTGGGGGTGGAGCCAGGAGAGACACTGGGGGTGGAGCAGGTTGTGACAAGCGTAATTGAACTCCAATGGGAGTTCTGGCCATCCACTTCAGAGCACCCTCTTGAAATGCCTTCTCTCTATTGGAAATAATGGATAGGGGTACCTTCTTTGGGGGCTCACAGAATAGGACCCCCTGGTCTAATCCTTTTGAAACTTGGAGGGTGTTTTGAGGAGAGGCACTGGATGCTATGCTGAAAATATGGTGCCTCTATCTCAAATAACAGCCCCCCCCCCAGATAGCCGCAGATCAATTCTCCATTATACCCTATGGGAATCAGTCTCCATAGGAAATGGTGCCGTGTCCAGCAGACATTCCCTCCCCCCACATTCTGATGACCCTGAAGCAGGAGAAGGGCCTCCAAACTGGGGGATCTCCTGCCCCCACCTGAGGATGTGAAACCAGAGAGCTCACGGTATGAGTTAGGTATATAACTTAGAACACTCCGTGAGAGCTTTAACTAATGCATATATGGAAAACAACATTTTAAACCACAATAAGAACATAAGAGAAGCCTTGTTGGATCAGGCCAGTGGCCCCCTCCAGTCCAACACTCTGTGTCACATAAGAACATCAGAGAAGCCATGTTGGATCAGTCCATAGGCTGGGAGTCGGGCCTCCTTTGGGGCAGTAGCTCACAAGAGTGGAGCTCCGGAAGCTCTAAATTTTATTGGGCTCTTTCTTTCGTACCCTCCCAGGCCGCAAAAATGCTTCCTTCTGGGCTCCCTCGTTCAACCCCCCCGGGAGCATTTCGCTGAACTCGACAATTTGACAAACTTTCTAATATTTTTCCCCGCAAAAAGAAATGGGTAAATAACCGTAGCGTAGAAAGCAGGACAGGTGGAAATCTTCCTCCTGCCATTGTGGCCACAAAGCAGAAAGCAGTTTAAAAAGTATGATGGCAATAAAGCATGATTATGGCAATTCGAATTCAAGAAGCATTTGAAGGTAGATGCTGGGCTGTTATAATTGAGTACACCTTCCAGTGATGTCAAGGGTATGTGTGGCCTATGCAAATGGATTATGCAAATGGGCTGTGCTAATGAGCTCCAGCACCTCTTTTTCTATGAAATGGCCCCTGCTGTGGGTGGAATTATGGGGCTGCAGAGCGAATATCTGACTGAAGAACAATCATCTCACACCCCAAAGTAGGGGGTTGTGTGTGTGGCGGGGGACACACGTCAGGCATCTGCTCCCCTATAAATGAGGCATCATTTTTGCATAAGCCGTTCTTTTATTGGTAAAAAAAGGAGGGCGCTAAAACTTAGTCCTCTAACAGCCCATTTGCGGAATTTCCATCTCCTTGGCTAGTGGCTGGTTTTCCCTGACTATTCTGGCGCTGTGGCTGCCCCAGTCTTCCAAGGTCACGCATGGCTTCTCTGCATTGCTGTTGGTTTGCCTGAAGAATCCTAGAGTTGGAAGGGATGTCCAGGGTCATCTAGTCCAACCCACTGCACAATGCAGGAAACTCACAAACACCTCCCCCTAAATTCACAGGATCTTCATTGCTGTCAGATGGCCACCTAGCCTCTGTTGAAAAACCTCCAAGGAAAGAGAGCCCACCACCTCCCCAGGAGGAAGCCTGTTCCACTGAGGAACCCCTCTAAACTCACAAACCCCTCCCCCTAAATTCACAGGATCCTCATTGCTGTCAGAGGGCCACCTAGCCTCTGTTGAAAAACCTCCAAGGAAGGAGAGCCCACCACCTCCCGAGGAAGCCTGTTCCACTGAGGAACCCCTCTAAACTCACAAACCCCTCCCCCTAAATTCACAGGATCCTCATTGCTGTCAGAGGGCCACCTAGCCTCTGTTGAAAAACCTCCAAGGAAGGAGAGCCCACCACCTCCCGAGGAAGCCTGTTCCACTGAGGAACCCCTCTAAACTCACAAACACCTCCCCCTAAATTCACAGGATCCTCATCGCTGCCAGATGGCCATCTAGCCTCTGTTGAAAAACCTCCAAGGAGAGCCCACCACCTACCGAGGAGGAAGCCTGTTCCACTGAGGAACCGCTGTAACGGCCAGGAAGTTCTTCCTCATGTTAAGCCGGAAACTCTTTTGATTTAATCTCAACCCATTGGTTCTGGTCCTACCTTCTGGGGCCACAGAAAATAATCCCACACCATCCTCTATATTCCAGCCCTTCAAGTACTTGAAGATGGTGATCCCAGAAGACTTTGGGGGTGGAGCCAGGAGACATTGGGGTGGAGCCAGGAGACTTTGGGGGTGGAGCCAGGAACAAAGTGGTTTCAATTGAACTCCAAAGGGAGTTCTGCCCATCCAATGTAAGGGACCGCACACCTTTTGAATGCCTTCCCTCCGTTGGAAATGATGAAGGATACAGGCACCTTCTTTGGTCCAACCTTCTTGAAACTTGGAGGGCGTTTTGCATCGTTTGTATTGAGGTTTGAGAGTGAAGCAATGTAGAACTGATGAATGCATTTTTTGAATGAAGTAAGCTGTTCCTGGGATAAAGCGTTGGAGCGAAGCAGGAAGTTCACTCGATTCATCCTGCCGCACTAATGATTACTTTTGCTGCCAAGAAATTATATATGCGGCTAAGGAGGAAGAACTATTTTTTGTGGATAAATTGCATACGGTTATCTTTGAATCCGCACTTTTCTAGGGCTTGCTGCCTCAAATAATAAATTGGAGTTGATTTATAGTTTTGTTCAACTTGACTCGATTGAAGATATAACAAAATATATATCTCAAAGATTTCAGGTTTTCACGGCTGGCATCATCATTAGGGTTTGTAGAATCTTTCGGGCTCAAGTGCCATGTTCTACTGGACAAAGTTTTTCTTCTTCCAGACGTTTCGTTCTCAGCTGCGGAGAACATCCTCAGCGGAGAACATCCTGGCTATTTCTAGGCCTCTCACCACACCCCCTCCAGCCTAGAAATAGCCAGTTTGGTGTAGTGGTTAAGTGTGCGGACTCTTATCTGGGAGAACCGGGTTTGATTCCCCACTCCTCCACTTGCACCTGCTGGAATGGCCTTGGGTCAGCCATAGCTCTGGCAGAAGTTGTCCTTGAAAGGGCAGCTGCTGTGAGAGCCCTCTCCAGCCCCACCCACCTCACAGGGTGTCTGTTGTGGGGGAGGAAGGTAAAGGAGATTGTGAGCCGCTCTGAGACTCTTCGGAGTAGAGGGCGGGATATAAATCCAATATCATCTTCTTCTTCTAGAAATAGCAGCTCTCCAGCAGCCCTGGCCCCTCTCAATGCACAGCAGCCAAGAAGGTCTGAGCGCCTGCTCCGGCTGCAACACCACTGAGGCTGTTCTCCGTAGCTGAGAACGAAACGTCTGGAAGAAAAACTTTCTCCAGTAGAACACGGCACCTGAGTCCGAAAGATTCTACAAACCCTAATTATATATATATATATATATATATATATATAAAAGCTTGAGGCCATTCATACACCTAATGTGCTTTTTCTCCCTACCCCACCTGGCGATTGGCAACCCTATGTGCAACCCAGCGGTGTCACTTCCCCCTCCCTCCAAGGGAGCCGCTGTAAACAGTCCTCATTGCAAGGCTATTAAAGGTTCAGGAGCCGAGGTCAGAAAGAAAGTTGGCAACCATCCCCGTCTTATCGGAAATCAGCTGGTGAGCTGGCTCACGTCAAAGAGGGGAAGGTAATCACCGACCACCCCTTATCTGGAACTGCCTTTCCAGGCGTCTGCTTGAACTCACTGCTGATTCTGTACACAGAAAGGCTGCCAGAATTCGCACCTACCTCTGTTGTCAGATTTTGAAGACCTGCATGATATATTAGCAGTAGCTTGCGAGAACATGGTTTCTAGAGGTTGCCAACTCTGGGCCGGGGAATCCCTGGAGATTTGGGGGTGGACCCTGGGCTCGGCCGAGTTTGGGGAAGGGGGGAGCTCAGGAGAGAAGCGAGAGGCAGTTTGGTGTAGTGGTTAAGTGCAGACACTTATCTGGGAAGAAGAAGACGATGATGATATTGGATTTATATCCCACCATATACTCAGAGTGGTCACAATATCTTTTATCTTGCCATGCCACAACAGACACCCTGTGAGGAGGATGGGGCTGAGAGGGCTCTCCCAGAAGCTGCCCTTTCAAGGACAACTCCTGAGATAGCTATGGCTCACCCAAGGCCATTCCAGCAGCTGCAAGTGAACGAGTGGGGAATCAAACCTGGCTCTCCCAGATAAGAGTCCACACACTTAACCACTACACCAAACTGGCTCTTAACCACTACACCAAACGGGGTTTGATTCCCCACTCCTCGACTTACAGCTGCTGGAATGGCCTTGGGTTAGCCAGAGCTCTCTTATCTAGGAGAACCAGATTTGATTCCCCACTCCTCCACTTGCAGCTGCTGGAATGGCCTTGGATCAGCCAGAGCTCTCTTATCTGGGAGAACCGGGTTTGATTCCCCCCTCCTCCACTTGCAGCTGCTGGAATGGCCTTGGGTCAGCCATAGCTCTCACAGAGTTGTCCTTGAAAGGGCAGCTGCTGTAAGAACTCTCTCAGCCCCACCCACCTCACAGGGTGTCTGTTGTGGAGGGAAAAGGTATAGGAGATTCAGAGAGAAAGGCAGGGAATAAAGGCAGCTGGTGGGGAAAGCGTAGGCGAGGAAGGGGGCATTGTCTTGATTGTGAGGAAGGGGAGACGACATTGGATTTATATTCCGCCCTCACCTCCAAGTTTCAAAGTCTCAGAGCGGCTCACAATCTCCTTTACCTCCCCCCTGTGAGGTAGATGGGGCTGAGAGAGGTCCCCCAGAAGCTGCTCTTTCAATGACAACTCCTACAAGAGCTATGGCTGACCCGAGACCAGCTAATTTCTTAAGAGCCTTCAGCTCAGCCATGATGATTTGCATTCCTGAGGTCTGTATTTCCGAGGCTTGGAAGAAGAACCAGGGCAGTTCATGATCTTCCCTTTCCCAATGCGAGAGAGCGTGAGGATGCATTTCAGAGGCAGACGTCCCCCGTACTTCGATGGCCCCTTCCAGGTCACAGATTATGGAGGATTCTGAAGAAATGGACCTTCCCAGACCCAGGGATGATGAGGCAGCAAAAGCACAGCTCTATCGAGAGAGAGCAAGAAGACCTCTTGGTTGTTTAGAAGACTATGTTTGGGTGATTACTAAGGTAGTCCCCTGTGCAAGCACCAGTCGTTTCCGACTCTGGGGTGACGTTGCTTTCACAACGTTTTCATGGCAGACTTTTGACGGGGTGGTTTGCCATTGCCTTCCCCAGTCCTCTACGCTTTCCTCCCAGCAAGATGGGGACGCGTTTGACGGACCTCGGAAGGATGGAAGGCTGAGTCAACCTGAGCCGGCTACCTGAAACCACCTTCTGCCGGGATCGAACTCAGGTCATGAGCAGGGAGCTCAGACTGCAGGACTGCAGCTTTACCACTCTCCGCCACGGGGCTCCGCTCATTAAGCAGATTATTAAGGGGGAAATGTTAAAGGGGAAAGGATGTAATAAAATGCAGAATAAAGAGTTAAACCGGAACCTGAATATGGGTTTGAGGAAGAACAAGATGTTGAAGAAGATATTGGATTTATATCCCACCCTATACCCTGAATCTCAGTCTCAGAGCAGTCACAATCTCCTTTTCCTTCCCACCCCCCACAACACATACCCTGTGAGGTAGGTGGGGCTGAGAGAGCTCTCCCAGAAGCTGCCCTTTCAAGGACAGCTCTGCGAGAGCTATAGCTGACTCAAGGCCATTCCAGCAGCTGCAAGTGGAGGAGTGGGGAATCATAGAATCATAGAGTTGGAAGGCACCTCCAGGGTCATCTAGTCCAACCCCCTGCACAATGCAAAAAGCTTACAAACACCTCTCCCTAAATTCACTGGATCAGCGTTGCTGTCAGATGGCCATCTGGCCTCTGTGGAAAAACCTCCAAGAAAGGAGAGCCCACCACCTCCCCAGGAGGAAGCCTGTTCCACTGAGGAACCGCTCTAAACTCACAAACCCCTCCCCCTAAATTCACAGGATCTTAATTGCTGTCAGGTGGCCATCTAGCCTCTGTTGAAAAACCTCCAAGGAAGGAGAACCCACCACCTCCTGAGGAGGAAGCCTGTTCCACGAGAAACCACTCTAAGGGTCAGGAAGTTCTTCCTCATGTTGAGCTAGAAACACTTTTGATCAAACCTGGTTCTCCCAGATAAGAATCCACGCACTTTAACACTACACCAAACTCAGCTCCCTGGACTGTTCTCTTTTTCAGCCTCTGCATTAGTCTGAAGCGGGTTGCAATAAAGACACGTGTTGCATCCAGCCCCTCGTGTGAGCACAGCAGTTTATTTCCTTGCCACCGTGAGATCACAAAAGGAACAAATTGGGAACATTCAGAGAAGGGATTTAATGTTGACCAGGCAGTAGCAGTAATATTGAATGAGTTATAGGAGTAATATTGAGCGAGTCATAGGAGATACACGTGCAGAGGGCAGCATTGGGCAGATATGGAATGGGGTGCCCGTCTGGATAATCACCGGAGCACCCCAAAAGCTGATCGCCCCCTTCAGACACACGTCAATGTTTTGCAGGAGTTTCACAAATGTAGCCAGTTCTGGTACTACAATCCACATCGTTCCACTTGTAGAATTCTGTAAGGCAGAAAGAAAGAGAGGCCCGTCAGTCCAAGGCACAATCCGGTTATTCTCCGTAGCAGCAGCTCATCAGCTGGGGGACAGACTTTCCCCTTGGCACCCTCCGGAGATCAGGCTGCAAGACGCCACGTTTCACAGGGTTGGAATCTGAATGGTCCAGAGCAGGGGTGGCCAGTCTGTGGCTCTTTCATACATGTTGCGTGTTTTTACACCGACAGTTTGTCACTCTCTATCACCGCATTGGAAACTCAACTTTTAGATTACCTAACGTTCTCACAACTGTTTAGCATCGTTGCTGCCCGAAGCACCTACATTTGTTTCGGTGCGATGGGTTCTGGCAATGCTGCTACAAGGTTTTCCTCGAAACGGGTTTTGATCCGGTCATTTCTCTACAGGCGTTTCAAACTTGTATTGTAGAAGTTTTCATGCGTTTTAAAAGACTCCTCCAAAAGCCACCACAAGGCGCAGTAATTTGCGTGAGAACTGACAGCACTTGAAATTTTTACATCTCATTGCTTGCCTCAACTTGTAATTTAAATGTGTATTGTTTTTGCAGTGTTGACAGGATTTCCAAGCAGTCGTATACATTTAACTAAGCACTGGTATTCCGGCTGCCCTCTGATCAGAGAGACCCCCCCCCCACCAAATTGAAATGTTTTCAGCAGAGTAAATTCACAAATGTAAAAGGAAAATAATTAAAGCAGAATGGTGGCAGGCGATTTGAAGACTCTAAAACTCTGGCTCAAGCTGAATGTAAAAACACCCATTGTGTGGCTCTGACAGCAAGTTTGGGGTAGTGATTAAGTGGGCGGACTCTTATCTGGGAGAACCGGGTTTGATTCCCCACTCCTCCACTTGCACCTAATGGAATGGCCTTGGGTCAGCCATAGCTCTCATAGGAGTTGTCCTTGAAACAGCAGCTGCTGCAAGAGCTCTCTCAACCCCACCTACCTGTCTGTTGTGTGTGTGGGGGGGGGGGGAAAGTAAAGGACATTCTTCTGTTCTCAAAGTCCCGCTGCCCCATCAGCTGGCTTGGAGAAGACACTTGTCTCTTTAAATCACTTTTATAAGCCAAGCCAGCCAGAGGCTTGGAGAATGCATTTAAAGTTAAAGTTGCTTTCTTTCCACCTCTTCCTGCCTCCTCCCTTTATTTGCTTTCCTTTCTTCCCCCCTCCCCCTCCCTCCCTTCCTTCCTCCCTCCCTCCCTGTCTGGCGCACATGATGCTTTTTATACTTGGTGCTTCGGGGGGGGGGGGGAGGAGCAGGAGGGCTTCTAGAGTCCTGGCCCCACTGGTGGACCTCCTAATGGCACCTGGGTTTTTTTGGCCACTGTGTGACACAAAGTGTTGGACTGGGTGGGCCACTGACCTGATCCAACAGGGCTTCTCTTATGTTCTTATGTGACACAGAGTGTTGGACTGGAGGGGCCTTTGGCCTGATCCAACATGGCTTCTCTTATGTTCTTATGTGACAAAGAGTGCTGGATAGGAGGGGCCACTGGCCTGATCCAACATGGCTTCTCGTATGTTCTTATGTGACACAGAGTGTTGGACTGGATGGGCCACTGGCCTGATCCAACATGGCTACTCTTATGTTCTTATGTGACAAAGAGTGCTGGACTGGAGGGGCCATTGGCCTGATCCAACATGGCTTCTCTTATGTTCTTATGTGACGAAGAGTGTTGGACTGGATGGGCCACTGGCCTGATCCAACATGGCTTCTCTTATGTTCTTCTGTGACACAGAGTGCTGGACTGGATGGGCCACTGGCCTGATCCAACATGGCTTCTCTTACATTCTTATGTGACACAGAGTGTTGGACTGGAGGGGCCATTGGCCTGATCCAACATGGCTTCTCTTATGTTCTTATGTGACACAGAGTGTTGAACTGGATGGGCCACTGGCCTGATCCAACATGGCTTCTCTTATGTTCTTATGTGACACAGAGTGTTGGACTGGATGGGCCACTGGCCTGATCCAACATGGCTTCTCTTATGTTCTTCTGTGACAAAGAGTGCTGGACTGGAGGGGCCACTGGCCTGATCCAACATGGCTTCTCTTACATTCTTAAGTGACACAGAGTGTTGGACTGGATGGGCCATTGGCCTGACCCAACATGGCTTCTCTTATGTTCTTATGTGACAAAGAGTGCTGGATAGGAGGGGCCACTGGCCTGATCCAACATGGCTTCTCGTATGTTCTTATGTGACACAGAGTGTTGGACTGGATGGGCCACTGGCCTGATCCAACATGGCTGCTCTTATGTTCTTATGTGACAAAGAGTGCTGGACTGGAGGGGCCATTGGCCTGATCCAACATGGCTTCTCTTATGTTCTTATGTGACGAAGAGTGTTGGACTGGATGGGCCACTGGCCTGATCCAACATGGCTTCTCTTATGTTCTTCTGTGACACAGAGTGCTGGACTGGATGGGCCACTGGCCTGATCCAACATGGCTTCTCTTACATTCTTATGTGACACAGAGTGTTGGACTGGAGGGGCCATTGGCCTGATCCAACATGGCTTCTCTTATGTTCTTATGTGACACAGAGTGTTGAACTGGATGGGCCACTGGCCTGATCCAACATGGCTTCTCTTATGTTCTTATGTGACACAGAGTGTTGGACTGGATGGGCCACTGGCCTGATCCAACATGGCTTCTCTTATGTTCTTCTGTGACAAAGAGTGCTGGACTGGAGGGGCCACTGGCCTGATCCAACATGGCTTCTCTTACATTCTTAAGTGACACAGAGTGTTGGACTGGATGGGCCATTGGCCTGACCCAACATGGCTTCTCTTATGTTCTTATGTGACAAAGAGTGCTGGATAGGAGGGGCCACTGGCCTGATCCAACATGGCTTCTCGTATGTTCTTATGTGACACAGAGTGTTGGACTGGATGGGCCACTGGCCTGATCCAACATGGCTGCTCTTATGTTCTTATGTGACAAAGAGTGCTGGACTGGAGGGGCCATTGGCCTGATCCAACATGGCTTCTCTTATGTTCTTATGTGACGAAGAGTGTTGGACTGGATGGGCCACTGGCCTGATCCAACATGGCTTCTCTTATGTTCTTCTGTGACACAGAGTGCTGGACTGGATGGGCCACTGGCCTGATCCAACATGGCTTCTCTTATGTTCTTATGTGACGAAGAGTGTTGGACTGGATGGGCCACTGGCCTGATCCAACATGGCTTCTCTTATGTTCTTCTGTGACACAGAGTGCTGGACTGGATGGGCCACTGGCCTGATCCAACATGGCTTCTCTTATGTTCTTATGTGACACAGAGTGTTGGACTGGATGGGCCACTGGCCTGATCCAACATGGCTTCTCTTATGTTCTTCTGTGACAAAGAGTGCTGGACTGGAGGGGCCACTGGCCTGATCCAACATGGCTTCTCTTACATTCTTCTGTTTTAAACAATTTATTGGTAGCATATGGTTACAAAGCTTATCTATTTCTTAATTTTTTCTTTTTTTTCACATTAACCCAAGCTTCTCTTACATTCTTAAGTGACACAGAGTGTTGGACTGGATGGGCCATTGGCCTGACCCAACATGGCTTCTCTTATGTTCTTATGTGACACAGAGTGTTGAACTGGATGGGCCACTGGCCTGATCCAACATGGCTTCTCTTATGTGACGCAGAATGTTGGACTGGATGGGCCACTCTCCTGATCCATCATGGCTGCTCTTGTGTTAAGCATATTTGGCCACCCCTGATCTATAGCAGAGCCTTGTGAAGAAGCTCTGAAGATCATTCTATAGTTGGACAGCCAAAACTCTGTTTTCTCCATTGGCTGAGCAGGGGCGACGCTGGGGTTTTTGCTGCCCCAGGTTTCCTGCACGGTTGCGTCCGCCCTAATGGGGGGGGGGGGGTCTGAGTGACGCTGCACCTCCCCCTTCCTCCGCCCTTCCTCCCCCTGGCTGTCGGGTGGGGGAAGGGGCCATGGTCAGGACTGCCTGCCTCACTCTGACGCTATCTCCCTTTGGAGGGGTGGCAGCTTCAGAGCAACGGCAGGCTCAGAGGAGAGCACAAACTGGGGCACAGTTCCGCCACTCTCAGCTTCCGGGGTCTGTGACTGTAGAAGCTGAGAGCAGCGGAGCAATGAGATAGGGCGCCCTGCAGGCAAGGTGGCACCAAGGCTGCCGCCTACCTCACCGATTTCCACGTGCCGGCTCTGCGGCTGAGGCTCCTCCCTTGGGAAGGAAGACGTGGAGGGTGAGCTTGCTTTGCTAGGCTCTCTCAATCACACGGCAGAGCAACTGAGCCAAGCCTACCTTCCTTCTATTGGCTGAGGCTCTTCCCTCGGGGGGAAGGCGAGGAGGGAGAGCTTGCTTTGCCAGGCTCTCTCAATTGCACAGCAGAGCAACTGAGTCAAGCCTCCCTTCCTTTTATTGGCTGAGGCTCCTCCCTCGGGGAGGAAGGCGGGGAGGAAGAGCTTACTTTGCCAGGTTCTCTCAATCGCACAGCAGACCTACTGAGCCAAGCCCCTCTTCGTTCTATTGGCTGAGGCTCCTCCCCCTCCTGGTCCCCTGGGGAAGGAAGGAAGGAGCCAGAACTGCCTTTGCCCAGTTCCCAGGATCCCATGGGAGAGATACAAAGAAAGCACCTTTAAGACAAATGAGTGCTAATGTTTTAAGCATGTTTTGAAAAATCTTTGTGTTTGTCTGTGCCCTTTATAAAAAATTCTCTCTCTACTACCTGGCCTTACATGTTACGACACACACGGGCCGGCCTACGACGGTCTCATTTATGTCAGATTCGGCCCTCACAACAAATGAGTTTGACACCCCTGCCTTAGAGGACCACAGGGAAAGAAATGAAGGCCACTTTCTAATCTGACTCCTCCCCTCGCTTTCTTACCTCCCTTCTCCCTAATGTCTGGCTGTCATTTCCTTGGGGCAGAGACCTGAGGGACACTCCTCTCTCAAGGGCCTGAAACCAGGCTCTAAGGAGACTCAGAAGAAGAAGAAGAAGAAGAAGACTGCAGATTTATACCCCGCCCTTCTCTCTGAACTAGTCTCCGAGCGGCTCACAATCTCCTTTATCTTCTTCCCACACAACAGTCACCTTATGAGATGGATGGGGCTGAGAGAGCTCCCACAGCATCTGCCCTTTCAAGGACAACTCCCGCAAGAGCTCTGGCTGACCCAAGGCCATTCCAGCAGCTGCAAGTGGAGAATCAAACCTGGTTCTCCCAGGTAAGAGAGCTCTGGCTAACCCAAGGCCATTCTAGCAGCTCCAAGTGGAGGAGTGGGGAATCAAACCCGGTTCTCCCGGATAAGAGTCCACACATTTAACCATGCCCGGCACAGCCTGAGATCCTGATTTCTGTGTCTTGAAGGAACTTACTTGAGGAACGCATCAGCTGCACACACACTGGATGGACGACACAGAGATCGGGTTGCCCGGCACCCCAAGGGGTGTACTCTGGATTGTAGGGTGTTCCGTCAGTCCAGGTCCAAGAGTTACACTAGGGGAGAGAAAGAGATGGCACTCAGAGTCAAGCCTGTAGCTGTGGGGGTGGGGGAAGCTGTGGGGGCCCTGCCCCCTGACTCCATCGGGTGCCCCAACTCAGGTGCCCCTGACCTTCTTTCCCTCCTCCGCCACCAGCGCAGCAGGAGTGAAAGCTGAGAGGATACGGGACCATTCCCTCCCTCCCCCCTTGATTGAAATCCTAGAATCATAGAGTTGGAAGGGGCCTCCAGGGACATCTAGTCAAACCCGCTGCACAATTCAGGAAACTCACAAACCCCTCCCCCTAAATGCATAGGATCTGCATTGGTGTCAGAGGACCATTTAGCCTCTGTTGAAAAACCTCCAAGGAAGGAGAGCCCACCACCTCCCGAGGAAGCCTGTTCCACTGAGGAACCACTCTAAACTCACAAACCCCTCCCCCTAAATTCACAGGATCCTCATTGCTGTCAGGTGGCCCTCCAGCCTCTGTTGAAGAACCTCCAAGAAAGGAGAGCCCACCACCTCCCGAGGAGGACGCCTGTTCCACTGAGGAATCACTCTAACGGTCAGGAAGTTCTTCCTGATGTTGAGCCAGAAACTCTTTTGATTTAATTTCAACCCGTTGGTTCTGGTCCTACTTTCTGAGGCCACAGAACACAATTACACCCCATCCTCTATACGACCCTGCGATCCTTTTCGCACATACTACTGCTAAGACAAGTCTCCCCCATCCTATAACCATGCATTGGATTTTTCCTACCTAAATGCAGAACTTTACATTTATCCCTGCTAAAATTCATTTTATTGGTTTTAGCCCCATTTTCCAGCCTGTCAAGGTCATCCTTTTCTGGACTCTCTGCCTGACTCTTTCATGTCCGCTGCTGTGTTGGCGGCAGCTACGTTTGACCCGGGGGCGGGGGGGGGGCAAAGCTCAAGCGACGTGACGAAGGAGCAAATCTGGGGTAGGGATTGGTGCCAGTGTGATGATCTGGCTGAACTCACCCCCTCCAGATTACGCAAGCCAACCCAAACGTCGCTTTCAGCCTCCTCGACCAGATCAGCAAGGAAGACGGAGTCATGGTGACTGGAGATGGAGGTGAGGTGGGCGTCCCGACCATAACTATGGCATTCGTCCTGCAGAAAGGGCAAAAGAAGGCAGTAGTGGGAGGAAGGAGAAGAAGGAGAAGACTAGATTTATACCCTACCCTACAATCTGAATCTCAGAGTCTCAAAGCAGCTCACAACCTACTTTATCTTCCTCCCCCACAACAACAGACACCCTGTGAGGAAGGTGGGGCTGAGAGAGTTCTCACAAAAGCTGCGAGAGCTCTGGCTGACTCAAGGCCATTCCAGCAGGTGCATCTGGAGGAGGGGGGAATCACACCTGGTTCTCCCAGATAAGAGTCCGCGCACTTATACCTCACCCTTCTCTCTATGTCTTAGAGTGGCTCACAATCTCCTTTATCTCCTTCCCCGACAACAGACACCCTGTGAGGTGGGTGGGCCTGAGAGAGCTCTGACAGAAACTGCCCTTTCAAGGACAGCTCTGCGAAAGCGATGGCGACCCAAGGCCATTCCAGCAGCTGCAAGTGGAGGAGTGGGGAATCAAACCCGATTCTCCCAGAGAAGAGTCCGCGCACTTTGCCGCTGCACCAAACTGGCTCTTTGGAGAGGCTCACTGACAGACTTTGAAAAGAAGTGGAGTAAGGAGGAGCCAACCGATCCCGAGGGAGAGCCGAGCGTGACATTGGCGCTCTCCTCCTCCTGGGATCTCGTGCCAGCTGTCCTCTGCCCATGATGTCCTGGCCCTGAGGCCTTCTGGATAAAGAGGACTTCCCTCCTTCCTGCCTGTCTCTCCCCCCTTGGGCAAGAAGAGGAGCAGGCGGGTGTGTGCTTGTTGTCAGAAAGAACGGGTCCTGAGCCTCACCTCTGCCTCGCTGAACGTCTTGGGGGTGTCGAAGTACCGGTAGCAGTAGAAGCCGCGGCTCTTCCATTTCTGGTTGCACAGTTTGTCCTGAAGGAGCATATATTCCACATGCAAGTAGCTGAAGTCTTCCGGTTCTGCAGCAGTCAGGTTTTTCTCTCCTGCCTCTACCGGGTCGCCAGAGGCCAGGAAGAGAAGCTGGCAGAAGAGGAGGCTGAAAAGGGTTCCGGGTCCCATCTTGGGTCTTCTCCTTTCTGCGAAGACAGCAGACAAACGAGGGTTACCAGGTCTGACTCAGGAAACATCTGGGGACTTTGGGGGTGGAGCCAGGAGACTTTGGGGGTGGAGCCAGGAAGAAGGTTGTGACAAGCGTGATCGAAATCGAAAGGGAGTTCTGGCCATCACCAGGGCGATCTTGTAGCAGGAACTCCTTTGCATATTAGGCCACACCCCACTGATGTAGCCAATCCTGCAAGAGCTTACAGGGCTCTTAGTACAGAGCCTACTGTAAACTTTTGGAGGACTGGTTGCATCAGGGGGCGTGGCCTAATATGCAAAGGAGTTCCTGCTACAGAAAAAGCTCTGGCCATCACATTCCTTTTAAATGCCTTCCTCCCCTTGGAAATCATGAAGGATCAGGGCACCTTCTTTGGGGTCTCATGGAATTGGACCCCCTGGTCCAATCCTTTTGAAACTTGGAAGGGAGTTTGAGGAGAGGCACCAGATGCTATTCTGAAAACTTGGGGCCTCTTCCTCAAAAAAACAGCCCCCCAGACTTCCAGACACCCACAGATCGATTCTCTGTTGTACCCTATGGAGGCTGGCCTGCATAGGGTATAATGGAGTGCCCAGTGGACATTCCCCCCCCCCTTTCTGATAATCCTGAAGAGGGGGAAGGGCCTGCAAACCAGAGGATCTCCTGCCTCCACCTGGGACTGTGTAACTAAAAGGGATCACAGTAAATGGGATAGGCTATAGAAGTTAAAAAACTACTGGGATGGTAAACAAGGAATATAGTAACCATTAAAAACTTTCATATATCTTAATGCTCAACATTTTAAATTTTACAAACTTCATGTCATAATAAAAATCCAATTTAAATATCCATTCATATATTTCATATTGTAAATTAGGCACACTTCATGTTGTAAAAGAGGTCCAATATTAACATTTCCACATTGCAAAAAAAAGTCTACGAGCACCCAGATATAGGCCCATTTCATCAATAGTCTTCCTCGGGAGTAATGCCTTTCTATGTTTTTTCAGGAGTAGCAGCCACTAGTACTGACCAGTGCTCCTGATTCTCCTTGTCACACCTTTACTCTCAGTCACTCCAAGACACTTAAGTGGGTACATTTTTCATACAGGAGCTAGAACCAGTACAAACTGATACATTCAACCAGATGCTAAAACCTTCTGGAGTTTGCTGAATATATTAGGCAAGCTGTTCTTTAGATGGCCATTTGCTCGTATTTACTTAATTAATATATTTTTATTTTTAATGTTGAGCAGGCCCTTCTTTTTGCAGCAATTTTAGCTCAAAACACTTAAGTGTGTGGTTGCAAACATGCCGATACTGTGCCTATCCGGAATTCAATACCTCTTAGAATTTACTGGCCAGTTTTTTCTTTGTTTGTAAGCCTTGCTGAAGTCCAGTGCAGGTGTGATTGCAGTTCCCAGACTGGTGCTTCCGTCCAGTTTCAGAGCGAATCCTTCTTCAGGCAGCTCACCAAGGGATACAATTTCAATTGGGCACTGCTCTGCTTATCTCCAAGGAACAAGCATGGTTCCACGCTTCTATTTGCCCTTAGCGTCTCTTGAAAGGGCCTGAAGAAGGATTCTTCTCTTGGTGAGCTGCCTGAAGAAGGATTCTCTGAAACTAGACGGAAGCAGCAGTCCAGTTGCCGCCGCACCCAGTTTGGGAATTGCAATCACACCTGCATTGGTGCATGGGACTACAGGAAGTCCTACAAATGGAGAAAAACATTGCATGTTGTAAAATGGACTATAAAATAATTCCAGATCAATATGTGCAAAAATATTGTGGAGCAGAGGTCCATCAGTGGCTATTAGCCACAGCATATTGTTGGAATTGTCTGGTGCAGTGATGCTCTGTCTTCTTGGTGCTTGGGAGGGGGGGGGGCAAAGTGGAAGGGCTTCTAGCCCCACTTGTGAACCTCCTGATGGCACTTGGGGGGGTGGTTTTTTGGCCACTGTGTGACATAGAGTGGTGAACTGGATGGGCCATTGGCCTGATCCAACATGGCTTCTCTTATGTCCTTATGTGACACCGAGTGTTGGAGTAAAGGGGCCTGTGGAGAAACGCCATCTTAGTTGGGAGGGAACATGAAACTGCTAAGCAGGCTTTGGGGCCTAACCCTCCTTTCATTCCCCCCCTCCCTTCCAGAGCCAAACCAACAACTCTAGGGGGAAAGCCTCCTAGAGCGGCAGGAAATTCTTTTGTTCTTGGTATGTGAGTTAGGCAGGAAGAGAAGCAGTTCTCAGCTGGCCCTCAAAGGAAGAGGTTGCCAGGGTGGGGGCTCCTGCCTGTGGAAGAGGCCTATTCAAGAGGAAAAGGCCCCCAGGTAGTCAGACCAAGTAAGTCGTCCACAAGACAGGGCAAGTTTAGACCAGGGACAGTAGGATGCGTTTATAACCACCTTTTCTTTGTCATTCTGTTTGCTGTGCGGGTGCTGTGCTGTGCTAACCTTTTACATGCAACTGTTTTTGTTTTGTTCTTCTTTTCTTTTTCTCTTTTAATTAAATATTTTTAATGTTTTGAATGCTGGCAGTCAAACTCTGTACCACATAGATCCCCAACCGCCTTAGACCACGCTGCTTTAAGAAGGGGGCCCCGGGGAAGGCATGCAGTTGGATAAGGTGCCAATCCTCCAGGGGTTCCCCGAAGAAGTGCTGTGGTCTCTGTGATACCCAAGTACTGGGTGGCAGAGGGCCTTGAGGCCTGGCCTCATAGCTGGAGAGGGGGATTGGGAGTCCTGTTCCTCTCAATCTGAACCCCTAGACTGAGCAGGTGGTGGCAGCGAGCCCAAGTGGCAGGAGGAGAAATAGCTCCCTCCAGGAGTCACATATCCTTATGTGACACAGAGTGTTGGACTGGAGGGGCCATTGCCCTGATCCAACATGGCTTCTCTTATATCCTTATGTGACACAGAATGTTAGACTGGAGGGGCCATTGCCCTGATCCAACATGGCTTCTCTTATTTCCTTATGTGACACAGAGTGTTCGACTGGAGGGGCCATAGGCATGATCCAACATGGCTTCTCTTATGTCCTTATGTGACACAGAGTGTTGGACTGGAGGGGACATTGGCCTGATACAACATGGCTTCTCTTTTGTCCTTATGTGACACAGAGTGTTGGACTGGAGGGGCCATTGGCCTGATCCAACATGGCTTCTCTTATATCCTTATGTGACACAGAGTGTTCGACTGGAGGGGCCATTGGCCTGATACAACATGGCTTCACTTATATCCTTATATGACACAGAGTGTTTGACTGGAGGGGCCATTGGCCTGATACAACATGGCTTCTCTTATATCCTTATGTGACACAGAGTGTTGGACTGGAGGGGCCATTGGCCTGGTCCAACATGGCTTCTCTTATGTTCTTATTGTGGTTTAAAATATTGTTTTCCATATATGCTTAGTTAAAGCTCTCACAGAGTGTTCTAAGTTATATACCTTACTCATACCCGTGAGCTCTGTGGTTTCACAATCCTCAGGTGGGGGCAGGAGATCCCCCAGTTTGGAGGCCCTCCCCCCGCTTCAGGGTCATCAGAAAGTGGGGGGAGGGAAATGTCTGCTGGACACGGCACCATTTCCTATGGAGACTGATTCCTATAGGGTATAATGGAGAATTGATCGACGGCTATCTGGGGGGGCTGTTATTTGAGATAGAGGCACCATATTTTCAGCATAGCATCCAATGCCTCTCCTCAAAACACCCTCTAAGTTTCAAAAGGATTAGACCAGGGGGTCCTAATCTATGAGGCCCCAAAGAAGGTACCCCTATCCATTATTTCCAATAGAGAGAAAGCATTTCAAGAGGGTGCTTTGAATTGGATGGCCAGAACTCCCATTGGAGTTCAATTATGCTTGTCACAACCTCTCTCCTGGCTCCACCCCCAGTGTCTCTCCTGGCTCCACCCCCAAAGTCCCCAGATATTTCTTGAATTGGACTTGGCAACCCCAGTTCTGAGAAGCCCTTCAGCCCCCCCTACTGGCGCTGACACAGAACTACACAAAGTGCGGAGAAAAGCTAAGTATTCCTGAATCCACATTTCTCGTCTCGCTGGTCTCTGCTGACTCAGCTGCTTCACTCTGCCACATCCACGATGAGAGGAGCCACGTAGTCCGAGTGGCGGATGCCGAAGGTCACGCCACGTTGCTGGGCATACTGCAGGGGAAGAGGAGAAAGGAATGGGCTGCTGGGAGGGGAGGCCGGGCCCTGGCTGCACAGACCCTCAGCCTGTCTGGGGGATAAATCAAGGTTGCCAACTCCAGGGTGGGGAATCCCTGGAGGTTTGGGGGGTGGAGCTCGGGGACGGCAGGTTTTGTCGAGGGACCACAGCAGGGGATAACGCCACCAAGCCAGTTTGGTGCAGTGGCAAAGTGTGCGGACAGTAATCTGGGAGAACCAGGTTTGATTCCTGCAGCTGCTGGAATGGCCTTGGGTCAGCCATCGCTCTCTTATCTGGGAGAACCGGGTTTGATTCCCCCCTCCTCCACTTGCAGCTGCTGGAATGGCCTTGGGTCAGCCATAGCTCTCTTATCTGGGAGAACCGGGTTTGATTCCCCCCTCCTCCACTTGCAGCTGCTGGAATGGCCTTGGGTCAGCCATAGCTCTCTTATCTGGGAGAACCGGGTTTGATTCCCCCCTACTCCACTTGCAGCTGCTGAAATGGCCTTGGGTCAGCCAGAGCTCTCTTATCTGGGAGAACCGGGTTTGATTCCCCACTCCTCCACTTGCAGCTGCTGGAATGGCCTTGGGTCAGCCAGAGCTCTCTTATCTGGGAGAACCAGGTTTGATTCCCCACTCCTCCACTTGCAGCTGCTGGAATGGCCTTGGGTCGGCCATAGCTCTCTTATCTGGGAGAACCGGGTTTGATTCCCCCCTCCTCCACTTGCAGCTGCTAGAATGGCCTTGGGTCGGCCATAGCTCTCTTATCTGGGAGAACCGGGTGTGATTCCCTACTCTTCCACTTGCAGCTGCTGGAAAGGCCTTGGGTTAGCCATAGCTCTCTTATCTGGGAGAACCAGGTTTGATTCCCCACTCTTCCACTTGCAGCTGCTGGAATGGCCTTGGGTCAGCCAGAGCTCTCTTATCTGGGAGAACCGGGTTTGATTCTGCACTCCTCCACTTGCAGCTGCTAGAATGGCCTTGGGTCAACCAGAGTTCTCTTATCCGGGAGAGGAGACTGTGGAAGCAGCACCGATAAGAATCCTAGAGTTGGGACCTCCAGGGTCATCTTGTCCAACCCCCTGCACAATGCAGGAAACTCACAAACACTCCCCCTAAATTCACAGGATCCTCATTGCTGTCAGATGGTCATCTAGCCTCTGCTGAAAAACCTCCAAGGAAGGAGAGCCCACCACCTCCCCAGGAGGAAGCCTGTTCCACTGAGGAACCGCTCTAAACTTACAAACCCCTCCCCCTAAATTCACAGGCTCCTCATTGCTGTCAGATGGCCATCTAGCCTCTGTTTAAAAACCTCCAAGAAAGGAGAGCCCACCACCTCCCCAGGAGGAAGCCTGTTCCACTGAGGAACCGCTCTAAACTTACAAACCCCTCCCCCTAAATTCACAGGCTCCTCATTGCTGTCAGATGGCCATCTAGCCTCTGTTTAAAAACCTCCAAGAAAGGAGAGCCCAGCACCTCCCCAGGAGGAAGCCTGTTCCACTGAGGAACCACTCTAACGGTCAGCAAGTTCTTTCTCATGTTGAGCCGGAAACTCTTATGATTCAATTTCTACCCACTGGTTCTGGTCCTGCCTTCTGGGGCAACATGTCTTTGTATAATGTAATTATATAATTGTTGCTGGTAATCGGTGCCACACAAACACTACATCAGCTTCTCTGTCTTCAAATGGGACTTGGAAGAGCACAGAAGATGATGACGATGATTGGTGGTGGTGGTGATGGTTAGGAACAAGTTCTGAGGAATAAATATTCTCCATAAGGGAAGGAATATTGGGGAAATCAATGTCAGTTAGAGGGGAAACAGTAGTGGTAATAAAATCAGCCCACGGAGAAGATTTCTGGAGAGCTTATGCAGTGGAGGAGGGGGCATTTCCAAATTGATCCCCATACCTATTACTGTTTCTATAGCTGGAAAAAACAGCCGGGGACTTCAAACCTCTATCTAAGGGACGTGTGGTCCTACGGAGAAACCGCCCTACATCTCAGGCAATTGGTGTGTGCACAGCAATCTGCTGGACTGGTTATAGATCCCAAATAATTGTGCTTGACAAATAATACTAATATTCATAGGAAGAGAAAGCGAGATGCAGGAAAGATCTTTCTCAGTGAGTCATGCCCAGATAGATATATTGGCTTTTCTGCAGAACCGGTCAGTTTTGCTGTGTTTGCAAAACTGCCCTTCTGAGTCGTGCTAAGACCGGGGGCAGAGATATTGGCTTTGGCAAGTGAGAGCGTTTTCTGCTGAACTGAACAAATGACCCATTTGCACAACCCCTGGTTACACAGGAATTCCATGATATTCAGGCCACCTACTCCATAGATGTGGGAGAGCTAGGATGAGGCTTCTTAAAATGTGTCGGGTTACAGAGAGTCCTAGGGAAGGGGCCATAATAGAATAAACATCTGGAGCATATGCTGGATAAACATCTGGAGCAGAGGTCCATCAGTGGCTATGAGCCACAGCGTATTGTTGGAACTCTCTGTCTGTGGCAAGTGATGCTCTGTTTTCTTGGTGCTTGTGGGGGGTGGGGGGAACATTGAGAGGACTTCTAGTGTCAGGGCCCCACTGATGGACCTCCTGATGGCACCTGGTTTCTTTGTTTTGATTTTTTGCCACCATGTGACACCGAGTGTTGGACTGGATGGGCCATTGGTCTGATCTAACATAGAATCATAGAGTTGGAAGTGACCTCCAGGGTCATCTACTCCAATCTCTTGCACAATGCAGGAAACTCACAAATACTCCTCCCCTAAATTCGCAGGATCTACATTGCTGTCAGATGGCCATCCAGCCTCTGTTGAAAAACCTCCAAGGAAGGAGAACCCACCACCTCCCGAGGAAGCCTGTTCCACTGAGGAACCCCTCTAACCCTCAGGAAGTTCTTCCTAATATTTCTTTAAAAACTCTTCTGATTTCATTTCAACCCATTGGTTTTGGTCCTACCTTCCGGGGCCACAGAAAACACTTCCACCCTATCCTCTATATGACAGCCCTTCAAGGACTTAAAGATGGTGATCCTATCACCTCTCAGCCGCCTCCTCTCCAGGCTAAACATGCCCAGCTCCTTCAACCTTTCCTCATAGGACTTGGTCTCCAGACCCCTCACCATCTTCATTGCCCTCCTCTGGGCCCGTTCCAGCTTCTTTATATCCTTCTTAAAATGTGGTGCCCAAAACTGAACAGGTGAGGTCGTACCAGAGCACAGTAAAGCGATACCATCACTTTATGTGATCTGGACACTAGACTTTTGTTGATACAGCCCAAAATTGCATTTGCCTTTTTAGCCACTGCATCACACTGTTGACTCATGTTCAGCGTATGATCCACTAAGACCCCTAGATCCTTTTTTGCACATACTTCTGCTTAGACAAGCCTCTCCTTTCCTATAAAAAGGGTCTCAGATTTAATCTAGTTTATACTGTGGTCATCTGGGATGTTCAGGAGAGGTCCCTATGAAGATCTGTCGGTGGCTACTAGCTAGGGTGGCTGAGGGGAACCTCCACATTCAGAAACACTAAACTTCTCAATCCCAGAGCCACAAGGCAACATCAAGGGAAGGCCTCGGCCTCTTTGCCCTGTTGTTGGCCCTCCAGAGGAACTAACTGGCCACTCTTTGAGACAGGATGCTGGACTAGATGGACCCTCCCTGGTCTGATCCAGCAGGGCTCTTCTGATGTTCTTAGGAAGGCCTCGGCCTCTTTTCCCTGTTGTTGGCCCTCCAGAGGAACTGGTTAGCCACTGTGTGAGACAGGAGGCCGGACTAGATGGACCCTCACTGGTCTGATCCAGCAGGGCTCTTCTGATGTTCTTAGGAAGGCCTCAGTCTCTCTGCCCTGTTGTTGGCCCTCCAGAGGAACTAACTGGCCACTCTTTGAGACAGGAGGCTGGACTAGATGGAGCCTCACTGGTCTGATCCATCAGGGATCTTCTGATGTTCTTAGGAAGGCCGTGGCCTCTCTGCTCTATCACTGGTCCTCCAGAGGAACTGGTTGGCCACTGTGTGAGACAGGAGGCTGGACTGGATGGACCCTCACTAGTCTATTCCAGCAGGGATTTTATAATGTTCTTACAAGAAGGCCTCGGCCTCTCTGCCCTGTTGTTGGCCCTCCAGAGGAACTAACTGGCCACTGTGTGAGACAGGAGGCTGGACTAGATGGAGCCTCACTGGTCTGATTCATCCAGGCTCTTCAGATGTTCTTAGGAAGGCTTTGGCCTCTGTGTCCTATTGCTGGCCCTCCAGAGGAACTGGTTGGCCACTGTGTGAGACATGAGGCTGGACTGGATGGACCCTCACTGGTCTGATCCAGCAGGGCTCTTCTGAGGTTTTTATGAAGGCCTCGGCTTCTCTGCTCTGTCATTAGTCCTCCAGAGGAACTGGGTGGCCACTGTGTGAGACAGGAGGCTGGACTGGATGGATCCTCACTGTGCCAGTTCAGTTCATGGGCCGAACTGGGATTTCCCAGTCTGTACCCACCCCCATCTCAGATTCTTCAAAAGAGCCATCTCCGTCTACCTCCTCTTCTCCAGACTGAAGATTTCCAAGTCCCTCAGCTTTTCCTCACAGGGCATGGTCTCCAGGTCTGGTACAGTTCTGTCTGACCCAGCTCCTGTCTGATCCACTTCACAAGCCCTATACTTGCTTCCCCGAACTTTTCAGAAGTCTGCTGGGGTCATTCCCTGCCCGGAGACTCACAGAGCGTGGAAATCACGGATGTGAACAACATCCCCACCTTCATGAATATGGATGCATATGAGGAGTTGTGCAAACGGACAGTTCTGTCGAAAAGGCTGCCGCTTGCCAAAGCCAATATCTCTGCACCCACTCTTGGCGCAGCTCAGAAGGGCAGTTTTGCAAACTCACCTTTTGAGCGGTTCTGTGGAAAAGCCAACATCTTGCACTGCTCTGAAGGGCAGTTTCCCATCCTTCCCTTTCCCTGAGAAGGAATTTGGCCACAACTCAGTTTCTCACTAGTGAATATTAACATTATTTGTAAAACTTAATAATTTGGGATCTAGAAGAAGAAGAAGAAGAAGAAGAAGATGATGATATTAGATTTATACCCCCCCCATTGGACCACACCTCTCTTAGTTTGAGGTTTGAGGCCCTGGGTGTTCTTTCCAGCTTCAGAAACAGCAATATGTTTGGAGGTCAATTTAGAAATCCCCCTTCCCCCCCCCCTGCAGAATCTTTCCCTCCAGAAATCTCTTCCGTGGGCTTATTTTACCACCTCCACCTTTTCCTCTTTAACTGGCATTTGTTTTCTCAGACGTTTCTTCCCATCTGGAGAATATTTATTCCTCAGGGCTTGTATTTTTTGTTTCTTACCTTTCCCTCCTCTTTTTATTTTGCTTAATATCTTTCTGCTTGATTTGTTACTGACTTCATGTATGCCTTACTTTTCTGCCCCATGGGGACTCAACCAGTGGTTTGAAATAATTTTGGCTCTTCCATTTTATCCTCACTAAAATCTTGTCAGATGGGTATTTCAGGATGAGAATCCGTAACTTGCCAAGGTTAACCTGTCACGCTTCCATGGGAGAACGAAGGATTAGGTAGGCAAAATACAATGCATGGTGATAGGATGGGGGAGACTTGTCTTAGCAGTAGTATGTGCAAAAGGGATCTTGGGGACGTATTCACGTATTATCATTTGGCTAGTGCCTACTTTTGCCTGTTTTGTCTGTACCTTCAGATTAAACCGCTTCTGCCCTGGGAAAGAACCAAGGTTTTTTCTGAGCAGGAATGCAGTTCCAGCTGGCTTGATGTCAGGGGGTGTGGCCTAATATACAAATGAGTTCCTACTCGGCTTTTTCTACAAAAATAGCCCTGGAATGAACGCCCAATGCTCCCCCTGTGTTATCTTATCCTTTCGCTTTTTCTCAGAGCTGCTACATGGGATGTCCATGAGTGAAAGAGAGGGGGTCTGCAATGGGTAGATTGTGGCGCTTAGCTTTTTGAACGCATAACGGGTGGGCCTAAAGCTATCTCAGGAAACACTGAGGCCTTGAACCTCCGTTTCAGCAAGAGGAAGCCAAGGAATTCCCAGAGTACGTTGAGGGGGTGACTTGAGCCCCCAAAGGGATTGTCAGACTTTCAATTCAGCAGGAGCTCACAAGAACACAGCTCCTGAACCTTTCTGAGGGTTCACCCTCTTCCTCCCCACCTAACTACCTTGTCTATTGAATAGTAGCTGCAGCTGCATAACAATCCCTGGATTAGGGGAGCGGGCAGCCAGCCAGCCAGCCAGCCACCAGAGGCTTTGCCACACCTCCAGCAGCCCTCATTAACCCCTAGAGAAGCCCGCACCACCCCTTCTCCACTTCTGATGTGATTTTGGGCGGTGGGTGGATTGCTGGGAGGGGCGGCCCAGGAGAGCCCCAGGCGAGTGAGGCCTGCTTCGGCTGGCTGGATCTCAACCCAGCCCAAGCAGGCCTCGCTCGTGCGGGGCTCTCTTTTCTTGAGTCAAGTTGTTTTTGGCTGGTGGGGGGGGCAGCATATGCTGATGAGTTATGCTAATGAGCTCCGCCACCTCTTGTTCTACAAAATGACCCCTGTCTGTAAGCCCCGAGGCCTTGAACTTCGGTTTCAGCAACAGCAATCTCGCTCACCGTACCTGCCTATTGTCCGCAATACATCCCCTCTGCTCAACCCTGGGAGTTGGTGGTGGATGAGAACTGTGCAGAACTTGACACACACATTTAATTTGCTTTATTATGCGGTGGGGTTGCATAGAGTTTTCCCTCCCAAAAAACTCCATTGTACCATAGAGTTGTCCCTCCCAAATAGCTAGAGCGGCCGGGAAAACCATAGAATCCCCCTAGAATGGCTGCTGCGTGATGTTGCAGGCGTGATGACGTCACTTCCGCGTGACATTATTGTGTCGGCAATGTAGGGGGAAGTTCCCCCCCCCAGTGGGTTGGGAACCTCCTGGATGGGGGAACTCCCACCTGGACCAGGTGTCAGCAGCTGTATTATGTGATCTCTGAGATGGCCAGGAGAGGTTCTGACCAAGGGACTCCCAGGGCACGTTGAGGGGTGGCTCCAGCTCCAAAGGGGTGAAGATCCAATCTCAGCAGACCGGAGAGAGGGGTGGGCTGGCACCCGGCCAAGGCCTCCTGACCTGCCACCTCCGTATCTGGCTCCGATGACCACAGCATCCCTCCCCCCTCCCTTCCCTGCAGTGGGGGGGGGAGTTCAGGGTCAGCAGGGCCCAGCCCTTCCTTATCTCTCTTCCTGGGAATTCAGTCACTGGATTTGGCACCCGGTGGTGTGTCCTGCTTGCACTTCCCCCCAGAGGTCCTCCCAACCGCAGGGTGTATAAATTCCAGGCGGCCTCCGCAGCCTTCTCAGCTTGCTCTCAGCCGGACAGAGGTTCCAAGCCTTGCAGCTGGACACAGAGGTGAGGCCTTGACCTTTCCCTTCCCTTCTCCATCTGGAAAGGTCAGGCTCTTGGAGGAGCAGAGGAATCCCATTTCTGGTAGAGCTGGAACTGGGGGGGGGGAGGGGGGGGATGAGCCGACGGGAGAGTCTGGGGTTCTTTTTAACTGGGGCAGAGAAGAGATGCCTAGAGGTTACTTCCTGTGGGATTCCTTTCATTGTCTGGGGGACTCATTCAGTCTCCTCTTTCAAAAAGGACTGGGGAATATAGGGTGGCTCTCCTTGTTTTCGGCAGTCCAGAACCAAGAGGGATCGTCTGCAGGGTCCTGACAAACCAAGATGGTTTCTTTAAGTTCCGTTTGTAATTTTACGGTTGCCAATCCCCAGGTGGAACAGGCAATAGAAGTTAAACAACTACTGTGCCTATCCTGAATTCAATACCTCTTAGAAGTTACTGGCCAGTAAATTCTACGAGGTATTGGATTCCGGATAGGCACAGTACTGGTATGTTTGCAACCATACGCTTAAGTGTTTTGAGCTAAGATTGCTGCAAAAAGAAGGGCCTGCTCAACATTAAAAATAAAAACATATTAATTAATAAGAGCCAATGACCATCTAAAGAACAGCTTGCCTAATATATTCAGCAAACTCCAGAAGGTTTTAGCATCTGGTTGAATGTATCAGTTTGTACTGGTTCTAGCTCCTGTATGAAAAATGTACCCACTTAAGTGTCTTGGAGTGACTGAGAGTAAAGGTGTGACAAGGAGAATCAGGAGCACTGGTCAGTACTAGCGGCCGTTACTCCTGGAAAAACATAGAAAGGCATTACTCCCGAGGAAGTCTATTGATGAAATGGGCCTATATCCGGGTGCTCATAGACCTTTTTTTTTGCAATATGGAAATGTTAATATTGGATCTCTTTTACAACATAAAGTGTGCCTAATTTACAATATGAAATATATGAATGGATATTTAAATTGGATTTTTATTATGACATGAAGTTTGTAAAATTTAAAATGTTGAGCATTAAGATATATGAAAGTTTTTTAATGGTTACTATATTCCTTGTTTACCATCCCGGTAGTAGTTTAACTTCTATTGCCTATCCCATTTACTGTGATCCCTTTTAGTTACACAGTCCCAGGTGGAGGCAGGAGATCCTCTGGTTTGCAGGCCCTTCCCCCTCTTCAGGATTATCAGAAAGGGGGGAGGGGTGAAGGGACGGTGGCTCAGTGGTAGAGCATCTGCTTGCTAAGCAGAAGGTCCCAGGTTCAATCCCTGGCATCTCCAAAAAAGGGTCCAGGCAAAGAGGTGTGGAAAACCTCAGCTTGAGACCCTGGAGAGCCGCTGCCAGTCTGAGAAGACAATACTGACTTTGATGGACCAAGGGTCTGATTAAGTATAAGGCAGCTTCATATGTTCATATATGTCCACTGAGCACTCCATTATACCCTATGCAGGCCAGCCTCCATAGGGTACAATGGAGAATCGATCCGTCGGTGCCTGGAACTCTGGGTGACTGTTTTTTGAGGAAGAGGCCCCAAGTTTTCAGAATAGCATCTGGTGCCTCTCCTCAAAATCCCTTCCAAGTTTCAAAAGGATTGGACCAGGGCATACAGTTCTATGAGCCCCCAAAGAAGGTGCCCCGATCCTTCATGATTTCCAAGGGGAGGAAGGCATTTAAAAGGAATGTGATGGCCAGAGATTTTTCTGTAGCAGGAACTCCTTTGCATATTAGGCCACACCCCCTGATGCCACCAATCCTCCAAAAGTTTACAGTAGTCCCTGTAAGCTCTTGGAGGAGTGGTTACATCAGAGGGGTGTGACCTAATATGCAAAGGAGTTCCTGCTACAAGATCGCCCTGGTGATGGCCAGAACTCCCTTCCGATTTCGATCACGCTTGTCACAACCTTCTTCCTGGCTCCACCCCCAAAGTCTCCTGGCTCCACCCCCAAAGTCCCCAGATGTTTCCTGAGTCAGACCTGGTAACCCTCGTTTGTCTGCTGTCTTCGCAGAAAGGAGAAGACCCAAGATGGGACCCGGAACCCTTTTCAGCCTCCTCTTCTGCCAGCTTCTCTTCCTGGCGTCTGGCGACCCGGTAGAGGCAGGAGAGAAAAACCTGACTGCTGCAGAACCGGAAGACTTCAGCTACTTGCATGTGGAATATATGCTCCTTCAGGACAAACTGTGCAACAAGAAGTGGAAGAGCCGCGGCTTCTACTGCTACCGGTACTTCGACACCCCCAAGACGTTCAGCGAAGCAGAGGTGAGGCTCAGGACCCGTTCTTTCTGACAACAAGCACACACCCGCCTGCTCCTCTTCTTGCCCAAAGGGTGGGAGAGTCAGGCAGGAAGGAGGGAAGTTCTCTTTACCCAGAAGGCCTCAGGGCCAGGACATCATGGGGAGAGGACAGCTGGCACGAGATCCCAGGAGAAGGAGAGCGCCAATGTCATGCTCGGCTCTCCCTCGGGATCGGTTGGCTCCTTCTTATTCCGCTTCTTTTCAAAGTCTGTCAGTGAGCCTCTCCAAAGAGCCAGTAGCGGCAAAGTGCGCGGACTCTTCTCTGGGAGAATCGGGTTTCATTCCGCACTCCTCCACTTGCAGCTGCTGGAATGGCCTTGGGTCGCCATCGCTTTCGCAGAGCTGTCCTTGAAAGGGCAGTTTCTGTCAGAGCTCTCTCAGCCCCACCCACCTTACAGGGTGTCTGTTGTGGGGGAAGGAGATAAAGGAGATTGTGAGCCACTCTAAAACTCAGAGAGAAGGGTGAGGTATAAGTGCGCGGACTCTTATCTGGGAGAACCAGGTTTGATTCCCCCCTCCTCCAGTTGAATCTGCTGGAATGGCCTCGAGTCAGCCAGAGCTCTTACAGGAGTTGTCCTTGAAAGGGCAGCTTTTGTGAGAACTCTCTCAGCTCCACCCGCCTCACAGGGTATCTGTTGTTGTGGGGGAGGAAGATAAAGTAGACTGTGAGCTGCTCTAAGATTCAGATTGTAGGGTGGGGTACAAATCTACAGTCTTCTCCTTCCTCCCCCAACTGCCTTCTCTTCCCCTTCCTGCAGGACGAATGCCATAGTTATGGTCGGGACGCCCACCTCACCTCCATCTCCAGTCACCATGACTCCGTCTTCCTTGCTGATCTGGTCGAGGAGGCTGAAAATGACGTTTGGGTTGGCTTGCGTAATCTGGAGGGGGTGAGTTCAACCAGATCACCACACTGGCACCAATCCCTACCCCAGATTTGCTCCTTCGTCATGTCACTTGAGCTTTGCACCCCCCCCGGGTCAAACCCAGCTGCCCCCAACATAGCAGCGGACATGAAAAAGTCAGGCAGAGTGTCCAGAAAAGGATGACCTTGACAGGCTGGAAAACAGGGCTAAAACAAATAAAATGAATTTTAACAGGGATAAATGTAAAGTTCTGCATTTAGGTAGGAAAAATCCAATGCATGGCTATAGGATGGGGGAGACTTGTCTTAGCAGTAGTCTGTGCGAAAAGGATCTTGGGGTCTTAGTGGATCATTTGCTGAACATGAGTCAACAGTGTGATGCGGTGGCTAAAAAGGCAAATGCAATTTTGGGCTGTATCAATAGAAGTCTAGTGTCCAGATCATGTGATGTGATGGTATCGCTTTACTCTGCTCTGGTAAGACCTCACCTGGAGTATGGTGTTCAGTTTTGGGCACCACATTTTAAGAAGGATCTAGACAAGCTGGAACGGGTCCAGAGGAGGGCGATGAAGATTGTGACGGGTCTGGAAACCAAGTCCTATGAGGAAAGGTTGAAGGAGCTGGGCATGTTTAGCCTGGAGAGGAGGCGGCTGAGAGGTGACATGATCACCATCCTCAAGGACTTGAAGGGCTGTCAGATAGAGGACGTTGTGGAATTGTTTTCAGTGGCCCCAGAAGGTAGGACCAGAACCAATGGGTTGAAATTAAATCAAAAGAGTTTCCAGCTCAACATTAGGAAGAACTTCCTGACCGTTACAGCAGTTCCTCAGTGGAACAGGCTTCCTCCTCAGGAGGTGGTGGGTTCTCCTTCCTTGGAGGTTTTTCAACAGAGGCTAGGTGGTCATCTGACAGCAATGAGGATCCTGTGAATGTAGGGGGAGGGGTTTGTGAGTTTAGAGCGGTTCCTCAGTGGAACAGGCTTCCTCGGGAGGTGGTGGGCTCTCCTTCCTTGGAGGTTTTTCAACAGAGGCTAGATGGCCATCTGACAGCAATGAAGATCCTGTGAATTTAGGGGGAGGGGTTTGTGAGTTTAGAGTGGTTCCTCAGTGGAACAGGCTTCCTCCTTGGGAGGTGGTGGGCTCTCCTTCCTTGGAGGTTTTTCAACAGAGGCTAGGTGGCCATCTGACAGCGATGAAGATCCTGTGAATTTAGGGGGAGGTGTTTGTGAGTTTCCTGCATTATGCAGGGGGTTGGAATAGATGACCCTGGAGGTCCCTTCCAGCTCTATGATTCTATGAAGGGACATACAGTTTTGGTAGGGTTGCCAATTCCAATTCAAGAAATATCTGGGGACTTTGGGGGTGGAGCCAGGAGACATTGGGGGTGGAGTCATAAGCAAAGTTGTGACAAGTATAATTGAAATCCAAAGGAAGTTCTCGCCAACACATTTAAGGGGACCACATACCTTTTTAATGCCTTCCCTACGTTAGAAATAATGAAGGATAAGGGCGCCTTCTTTTAGGGCTCATGAAATTGGACCCCCTGGTCCAATTGTTTTGAAATTTGGAGAGCATTTTGAGGAGACTCATCTGATGCCGCTTTGAAAATTTGGTGCCTCTATCTCAAACAACCGCCCCTCCAGAGCCCCAGATACCCCAGGATTAATTCTCCATTATACCCTATGGTCCAGCAGACATTTCCCTCCCCCCCCCCCCTATTTCTGATGACCCTGAAGCTCCGGAGGGCCTCCAAACCAGGGCTTCCCTGCCCCCACCTGGGGATTGACACATCTACTCATGAGTTGCTGAACGTTCAAGTTTTTCCAGCAACGCAGGGCAACCAAAGGTTGAAGGTTACCTTCACACTATACAAATGACTTCTGCAAGGATTGTGCAACCAACGGAGGGAGGGTCTGGGCTCCTTTCACAGCCAGGTTGTTCTGCCTCTCTCCCGTCCCCTTCAACCTTAAAGACGCAGACGCACCATCCCAAGAGGAAGGCTTTCCAAGTAGAGTCTGAAGCCTCCGGAGGGGGGAAAGTCACATGATGGCTGTGAGGGCGGGGCTTCCCCCTGCTGGCCTGCTGATTGGGGGCAGGAAGGAGCCTGGGAAAGCAAGAGAACCCCTTCCCCCCCGGGACCTGGGGATTGGCAAGCCTAAGCTTTGGGGAGGCAGAACTCCGAGCTCTTGAAATGGATGCCAACACAATGGTGTGCAGTTGGCCATGGCCCTTTGCAGGTAGTCCACACATATTGGAGGGGACACAAGCATCACAGCACACACACACACACCCAAACACACACACACACAGAAACTGGCACCCCATCTCTCCTGCTTTGCCTATCAGGGCGATGAATGAAACTCATCCTCCTTCAGCCTGACTGTGGCTGACAGACTCCACGTTGTGGTGTGTTTTTTGAGGATTCATCAGCATGAACGTTGCACATGGCTTCACCATTATGGAGTCAGCTTTGGCACACAGGCTGTGAAGCCAGCCCCATGCATGCCTCCACCACACTGTGTACACCGGAGCGGGCAGTCACACTGGATTCCCCTCTTCTTGCCCATCTCGCTCTGCCAGTGTGTGAAAGGAGAGTGGAGTGGGTGATGGATGCAATGGGGGTTTTCCGTTGGCTTTTTCTTAGTGCATCCTGTCTCTGTTGGCTTTCTGGGTCCCCTCTACCTACTGCCCAGTTTTCAGTGATTGGACCGTTGTCTTGGTTCCGCTCCCTTTCCTCCTCCAAGATGACTGATTTAGGGTTCTTTAAATTAAAAACTGTTCTAAAATATCAGTATATCTTTGAAGAGTTTCAGTGGCACATTTAAGCAGGTTCTCTGAATTCCCAGCTTTAATTTTTAAAAAGGAAGTCCCTAGCCCTCTCCCTCAGAGATCTGCCTTTTCCCCTGGTATCGCCAGGAGGGAAGGAGCTAGAGATTTATGAAAGAAAGAAAGAAAGAAAGAAAGAAAGAAAGAAAGAAAGAAAGAAAGAAAGAAAGAAAGAAAGAAAGAAAGAAAGAAAGAAAGAAAGAAAGAAAGAAAGAAAGGAAGGAAGGAAGGAAGGAAGGAAGGAAGGAAGGAAGGAAGGAAGGAAGGAAGGAAGGAAGGAAGGATGATAGATAGACAGAGAGATAGACAGAGAGATAGATAGATAGATAGATAGATAGATAGATAGATAGATAGATAGATAGATAGATAGATAGATAGATAGATAGATAGATAGATAGATAGATAGATAGATAGATAGATAGATAGATAGATAGATAGATAGATAGATAGATAGATCTGGGGATTCAGAGAAGCTGTTTAAATTATCGGTATAACACTACTGCAAAAAATCAATGTTCTATAGCATCTTTTTAAAAAGACATGCCGGGGTTACTGTGTTGCTACCAGTAATGCCCTTGATAACGACAACCCCCTCTCTTTAAAATTCTTAGTGGCGCCCCTCCCCTGTGACTTCAGGGAGCCTGACTCAGAGTGCTGACCTTCCCATTACTGCCACCGCCACCACTCGAGGGGTCCTGGGTATCCCTCCTGTGCCATTCCAAGGAACTTCCTGACGGTTAGAGCCGTTCCTCAGTGGAACAGGCTTCCTCCTGGGGAGATGGTGGGCTCTCCTTCCTTGGAGGTTTTTCAACAGAGGCTAGGTGGCCATCTGACAGCGATGAAGATCCTGTGAATTTAGGGGGAGGGGTTTGTGAGTTTCCTGCATTATGCAGGGGGTTGGACTAGATGACCCTGGAGGTCCCTTCCAACGATATGCTTCTAGGATTTCAATCAAGGGGGGAGGGAGGGAATGGTCCCCTATCCTCTCAGCTTTCACCCCGCTGTGGTGGTGGGGGAGCAGGGAAGGAAGGTCGGGGGCAGGGCCTCCACAGCTCTCCCCCCCTCCCTCCCGTAGCTACATGCTTGACTCTGAGTGCCATCTCTTTCTCTCCCCTAGTGTGACTCTTGGACCTGGACGGATGGAACACCCTACAATCCAGATTACGCCCATTGGGGTGCTGGGCAACCCGATCTCTGTGTCGTCCATCCAGTGTGTGGGCAGCTGATGCGTTCCTCAAGTAAGTTCCTTCAAGACACAGGAATCAGAATCTCAGGCTGTGCCGGGCATGGTTACATGTCCAGACTTTTATCTGGGAGAACCGGGTTTGACATAAGAACAGAAGAGAAGCCATGTTGGATCAGGCCAGTGGCCCATCCAGTCCAACACTCTGTGTCACATAAGAGAAGCTAAGTTGGGTCAGAGCAATGGCCCATCCAGTCCAACATTCTGTGTCACACAGTGGCCAAAAAAGCCCAGGTGCCCTTAGGCGGTCCATCAGTGGGGCCAGGTCACTAGAAGCCCTCCCACTGTTGCTGCTCCCAGGAATCAAGAATAAAAAGCATCATGTGCCCCAGACAGCGAGGGAGGAAGTACGGAAAGGAGGAAGGGAGGGAGGGGGGGAGGAAGGAAAGCAAATATAGGGAGAAGGCAGGAAGAGGTGGAAAGAAAGCAACAAACTTTAAATGCATTCTCCAAGGCTCTGCCTGGCATGGCTTAGAAAAGTGATTTAAAGAGACAAGTGTCTTCTCCAAGCCAGCTGACGGGGCAGCGGGACTTTGAGAGAAGAAGAATCTCCTTTACCTCCCCACCACCCCCGCCCCACATACACACAACAGACACAACAGACAGGTAGGTGGGGTTGAGAGAGTTCTTGCAGCAGCTGCCCTTTCAAGGACAACTCGTATGAGAGCTATGGCTGACCTGAGGCTGTTTCAGCAGCTGCAAGTGGAGGAGTGGGGAATCAAACCCGGATCTCCCAGATAAGAGAGCTCTGGCTGACCCAAGGCCATTCCAGGAGCTGCAAGCGGAGGAGTGAGGAATCAAACCCAGATCTCCCAGATAAGAGAGCTCTGGCTGACCCAAGGCCATTCCAGCAGCTGCAAGCGGAGGAGTGAGGAATCAAACCCGGATCTCCCAGATAAGAGAGCTCTGGCTGACCCAAGGCCATTCCAGCAGCTGCAAGCGGAGGAGTGAGGAATCAAACCCGGTTCTCCCAGATAAGAGAGCTCTGGCTGACCCAAGGCCATTCCAGCAGCTGCAAGTGGAGGAGTGGGGAATCAAACCCGGTTCTCCCAGATAAGAGAGCTCTGGCTGACCCAAGGCCATTTCAGCGGCTGCAAGTGGAGGAGTGGGGAATCAAACCCGGTTCTCCCAGATAAGAGAGCTCTGGCTGACCCAAGGCCATTTCAGCGGCTGCAAGTGGAGGAGTGGGGAATCAAACCCGGTTCTCCCAGATAAGAGAGCTATGGGTGACCCAAGGCCATTCCAGCAGCTGCAAGCGGAGGAGTGGGGAATCAAACCCGGTTCTCCCAGATAAGAGTCCGTACACTTAACCACTAAACCAAACTGGCTCTCAGAGCCACACAATGGGTGTATTTCCATTCACTTTGATCCAGAGTTTTAGAGTCTTCAAATCATGTGCCACAGTTCCGCTTTAATTATTTTCCTTTTACATTTGTGAATTTACTCTGCGCATTTTGTGTAGCAAAAGTTCTATATTTCCTGCTGAAAGCATTTCAATTGGGGGGGGGGTCTCTCTGATCAGAGGGCAGCCGGAATACCAGTGCTTAGTTAAATGTATACGAGTGCTTGGAAATCACGTCAACACTGCAAAAACAACACACATTTAAATTACAAGTTGGGGCAAGCAATGAGATGTAAAAATTTCCAGTGCTGTCAGTTCTCACGCAAATTCCTGCGCCTTGTGGTGGCTTTTGGAGGAGTCTTTTAAAATGCATGAAAACTTCTACAATACAAGTTTGAAACGCCTGTAGAGAAAGGACCGGATCAAAACCAGTTTCGAGAAAAACCTTGTAGCAGCATTGCCAGAACCCATCGCACCGAAACAAATGTAGGTGCTTCGGGCAGCAACGATGCAAAACAGTTGTGAGAACGTTAGGTAATCTAAAAGTTGAGTTTCCAATGCGGTGATAGAGAGTGACAAACTGTCGGTGTAAAAACACCCAATATGTATGAAAGAGCCACATACTGGCCACCCCTGCTCTGGACCATTCAGATTCCAACCCTGTGAAACGTGGCGTCTTGCAGCCTGATCTCCGGAGGGTGCCAAGGGGAAAGTCTGTCCCCCAGCTGATGAGCTGCTGCTACGGAGAATAACCAAATTGTGCCTTCCTGACGGGCCTCTCTTTCTTTCTGCCTTACAGAATTCTACAAGTGGAACGATGTGGATTGTAGTACCAGAACTGGCTACATTTGTGAAACTCCTGCAAACCATTGAAGTGTTTCTGAAGGGGGCGATCAGCTTTTGGGGTGCTCCGGTGATTATCCAGACGGGCACCCCATTCCATATCTGCCCAATGCTGCCCTCTGCACGTGTATCTCCTATGACTCGCTCAATATTACTCCTATAACTCCGTACTTATTACTGCTACTGCCTGGTCAACATTAAATCCCTTCTCTGAATGTTCCCAATTTGTTCCTTTTGTGACCTCATGGTGGCAAGGAAATAAACTGCTGTCCTCACACGAGGGGCTGGATGCAACACACGTCTTTCTTGCAACCCGCTTCAGACTAATACAGAGGCTGAAAAAGAGAACAGTCCAGGGGGCTGAGTTTGGTGTTGTGCTAAAGTGCGTGGATTCTTATCTCGGAGAACCAAGTTTAATCAAAAGTGTTTTCGACTCAACATGAGGAAGAACTTCCTGACAGTTAGAGCAGTTCCTCAGTGGAACAGGCTTCCTCAGGAGGTGGTGGCTCTCCTTCCTTGGAGGTTTTTCAACAGAGGCTAGAGGGGCATCTCACAGCAACGCTGATCCGGTGAATTTAGGGGGAGGGGTTTGTGAGTTTCCGGCATGGAGCAGGGGGTTGGACTAGATGACCCTGCAGGTCCCTTCCAACTTTATGATTCTATGATTCCCCACTCCTCCACTTGCAGCTTCTGGAATGGCCTTGCAGAGCTGTACTTGAAAGGGCAGTTTCAGGGAGAGCTCTCTCAGCCCCACCCACCTCACAGGGTATCTGTTGTGAGGGGTGGGAAGGTAGAGGAGATTGTGACCGCTCTGAGACTGAGATTCAGGGTATAGGGTGGGAATGGCCTTGGGTTAGCCATAGCTCTGGCAGAGGTTGTCCTTGAAAGGGCAGCTGCTGGGAGAGCTCTCTCAGCCCCACCCACCTCACAGGGTGTCTGTTGTGGGGGAGGAGGAAGGTAAAGGAGATTGTGACTGCTCTGAGACTCTGAGATTCAAAGTATAGGGCGGGATATAAATCCAATACGATCTTCTTCTCCTCCTCTGTACCCATTCCAGTTTGGCCACCCCTCCTTTAGAGAGTCAGACAGATAGATCCTTCCTTTCCACGGCACTGGTGCCTTCCCTTTGATGGGTAGACTGCTCCTCTCTGGAATCTTCCTTCCATCCTAGCTAATGAGACTAGACAGTGTGAAGGATTCTAGTGTCCTGGCCCCACTGACGGACCTCCTGATGGCACCTGGGTTTTGGCTACTGTGTGACACAGAGTGTTGGACTGGATGGGCCTTTGGCCTGATCCAAGATGGCTTCTCTTCTGTTCTTATGTCTGAGGCAGTGATGCCCTGGGGGAGGGCACAGTGGGAGGGCTTCTGGAGTTCTGGCCCTGCTGGTGGACCTTCTGAAGGCCCCTAGGTTTTGGGCACTGTGTGACACAGAGTGTTGTACTGGAGGGGCCACTGGCCTGATCCAAAATGGCTTCACTTATGTTCTTCTGTGACACAGAGTGTTGGACTGGATGGGCCGTTGGCCTGATCCAACATGGCTTCTCTTATGTTCTTCTGTGATACAGAGTGTTGGACTGGATGAGCCATTGGCCTGATCCAACATGGCTTCTCTTATGTTCTTCTGTGACACACAGTGTTGGACTGGATGGGCCACTGGCCTGATCCAACATGGCTTCTCTTATGCTCTTATGTGACAGAGAGTGTTGGACTGGATGGGCCACTGGCCTGATCCAACATGGCTTCTCTTATGTTCTTATGTGACACACAGTGTTGGACTCGATGAGCCATTGGCCTGATCCAACATGGCTTCTCTTATGTTCTTCTGTGACACAGAGTGTTGGACTGGACGAGCCATTGGCCTGATCCAACATGGCTTCTCTTATGTTCTTATGTGACACAGAGTGTTGGACTGGATGGGCCACTGGCCTGATCCAACATGGCTTCTCTTATGTTCTTATGTGACATAGAGTGTTGGACTGGATGGGCCATTGGCCTGATCCAAAATGGCTTCTCTTATGTTCTTATGTGACACAGAGTGTTGGACTGGATGGGCCATTGGCCTGATCCAAAATGGCTTCTCTTATGTTCTTATGTGACACAAAGTGTTGGACTGGATGGGCCATTGGCCTGATCCAACAGGGCTTCTTGTATGTTCTTCTTTGACACAGAATGTTGGACTGGAGGGGCCAATGGCCTGATCCAACAGGGCTTCTCTTATGTTCTTATGTGACACAGAGTGTTGGACTGGATGGGCCAATGGCCTGATCCAACATGGCTTCTCTTATGTTCTTATGACGCCTGCTGGATCAATTAAAAGCCTGGAGGAAGAGCTCCGTCTTACAGGCCTTGCAAAACCTGGATAAGTCCCGGTTCTCCAGTGGGAGCTCATTCCACCAGGTAGGGGCCTGGACCGAAAAGGCCCTGCCCCTCGTTGTAGCCAACCAGGCGTTCTTAGGACCAGGGACTATGAGAAGATGTTCAGCAGCAGACCTCAGAGCCAGGGGGAGTTCATCTAGAAGTGTCCAACTAGTGGGGAAGAGTCAACCTTCCTTTGCCTTTCCTGGTTCACTTCAGCAATGCAACTTGGGGGAATTCGCTTTTCCCGAGAAATGTGTATTTCTCCCCGATATTTAAGACGTGTGAGTCTAAGGGTGGGGGAGGGGGTGATTGCACTTCATGGCACTGACTGAAGCACAGAATCTTCCTCTCTGCAGTGCAAAAGCCAGGTGTGAGAAATTGCTCATTCGCATTCATTGTGGGGTTTGAGTTTTAAAAATCCAGCTAGGGTTGCTAACCTTCGGGTGGACTAGCAACTCCTGTGACCCAAATTGCCAGGAAAATGCACATGCGTTTATTACAAACAGGACAGGTAAATGTTACAAAATCCATCACGACAACGGACGTATCATCGAAACTCAGTTCATAGGAGTGTAATAAAGTTCAAATCGAAGCAGTACGTGCAATAAAAGTCCCAATTTCATCAACCCCATGAAGATATAATGTGTGCGGTATTCCACTTCCTGTTTCAGAGACTTCCTTTATCAGACAGTTTCACAATGTAAATGAGGACACAGTCTTAATACATAAGCTTATGAAGGACAAAACATCTCCACACTTTCTTTTCCCGCAGGCTAATGTTCAGATGGCTCAAGGCCCGTGCTACTTCGACTCGAACTTTGTTAGATGACTACAAACTGAGTTTCTATGATTTCTTCATTGCCGTGATCGAAGAAGACATTGGATTTCTATTCTGCCCTCCACTCAGTATCAGTCTCAGTCTCAGAGCGGCCTACAGTCTCCTTTCCCTTCCTCCCCCACAACAGACACCCTGTGAGGTAGGTGGGGCTGAGAGGGCTCTCACAGCAGCTGCCCTTTCAAGGACAGAGTCTCAGAGTGGTTTTCAATCTCCTTTCCCTTCCTCCCCCACAACAGACACCCTGTGAGGTAGGTGGGGCTGAGAGGGCTCTCACAGCAGCTGCCCTTTCAAGGACAGAGTCTCAGAGTGGTTTTCAATCTCCTTTCCCTTCCTCCCCCACAACAGACACCCTGTGAGGTGGTTGGGGCTGAGAGGGCTCTCAAAGCAGCTGCCCTTTCAAGGACAACTCCTGCCAGAGCTGTGGCTGACTCAAGGCCATTCCAGCAGGTGCAAGTGGAGGAGTGGAGAATCAAACTCGTTCTCCCAGATAAGAGAGCTATGGCTGACCCAAGGCCATTCCAGCAGGTGAATGTGGAGGAGTGGGGAATCAAACTCGGTTCTTCCAGATAAGAGAGCTCTGGCTGACCCAAGGCCATTCCAGCAGCTGCAAGTGGAGGAGGGGGGAATCAAACCCAATTCTCCCAGATAACGGTCCACTCACTTAGCCACTACACCAAAGCGGCTTTGAATTTTGTTACATTTACCTGTACTATTTGTAATAAACCTATGTACATCTTCATGGTAATTAGGGTCACATGAATCTTAGGCTTTCATTGTTAGTATCTCTGAGTGACCTCCCTTATTGTATCTCTTATCCTCCCGGTGGAGCCTGTAGATCTCCCAGAATTGCTACTTATCTCCAGGCAACGGAGACCAGTTCCCCCAGAGAAAATGCTTTGGAGGGTGGGCTCTATAGACCCTGCTGAGACCCCAGCTGCGCCCTCCTCAGGCTCCAGCCCCAAAGTCTCCAAGAATTCCCTAACCTGGAGTCGGCCACCCTGCGAGTCCTGCCTGGTCCAGCACTAGAGGCCTGTCAGGGAAGATGGCCGCCGGGACCCACCAGTTTAGATTCAGCTGGACGGGGGTTGGGCGCCCCCCAAGTTCTGCTTCTGTTCGTGTCCCCCCCGTTTCCCCATCGACCCAGTCTCTTTCGGAGGCGCCTGAGGAAAGATGGTCTTTGCCACCCTCAAGTGGGGAGCAAAAGGGTCTTCCAGAATCAGTGCTGCTTGCAGGGCACTTCGGTCCTCGTCTCCCAGTTTGGGGCTTTCATGATGTATCCGGAGCCACGGAGACCCTGCCGGGGAGGGGAGAAAAATCATTCCGCTAGAATTCACTTCGTATTCTCCAGTTCCCCCCAAACCCTGCTTTTCTTCCACCAAGGCAGCAACATGTTATCCTGATAATGAGATCTCATATCAAGGGGCAGAGGAGTACAGGAAGAGCACCGCACAGACTCCATCTTGTCGTTATTCCTGCCTGGTTTCTCCCTAGACTGGAGTGGCCAAACTTGCTTAATGCAAGAGCCACATAGAATAAACATCAGATGTTTGAGAGCCACAAGACATGAGTGTCAGATGTTTGAGAGCTACAACATAAGAACATAAGAGAAGCCGTGTTGGATCAGGCCAATGGCCCATCCAGTCCAACACTCTATGTCACATAAGAACATAAGAGAAGCCATGTTGGATCAGGCCAACGGCCCATCCAGTCCAACACTCTGTGTCACACAGTGGCAAAAAAATTTATATATACACACACACTGTGGCTAATAGCCACTGATGGACCTGTGCTCCATATTTTTATCTAAACCCCTCTTGAAGGTGGCTATACTTGTGGCCACCACCACCTCCTGTGGCAGTGAATTCCACATGTTAATCACCCTTTGGGTGAAGAAGTACCTCCTTTTATCCATTTTAACCTGTCTGCTCAGCAATTTCATCGAATGCCCACGAGTTCTTGTATTGTAAGAAAGGGTGAAAAGTACTTCTTTCTCTACTTTCTCCATCCCATGCATTATCTTGTAAACCTCTATCATGTCACCCCGCAGTCGACGTTTCTCCAAGCTAAAGAGTCCCAAGCGTTTCAACCTTTCTTCATAGGGAAAGTGCTCCAGCCCTTTAATCATTCTAGTTGCCCTTTTCCGGACTTTCTCCAATGCTATAATATCCTTTTTGAGGTGCGGTGACCAGAATTGCACACAGTACTCCAAATGAGACCGCACCATCAATTTATACAGGGGCATTATGATACTGGCTGATTTGTTTTCAATTCCTTTCCTAATAATTCCCAGCATGGCGTTGGCCTTTTTTTTTGCAAACGCACACTGTCTTGACATTTTCAGTGAGTTATCTACCAGGACCCCAAGATCTCTCTCTTGGTCAGTCTCTGCCAGTTCACACCCCATCAGGAAGGAAGAACTTCCTGACTGTTAGAGCGATTCCTCAGTGGAACAGGCTTCCCCGGGAGGTGGTGGGCTCTCCTTCCTTGGAGGTTTTTAAACAAAGGCTAGATGGCCATTTGACAGCAGTGAAGATCCTGTAAATCTGGGGTAGGTATTTGTGGGTTTCCTGCATTGTGCAGGGTGTTGGACTAGATGACCCTGGAGGTCCCTTCCAACTCTATGGTTCTATGAGTACAGGAAGAGCACTGCACAGACTCCATCTTGTTATCCCTGTCTGGCTTCTCCCTAGACCAGGGGTGGCCAAATTTGCTTAATGTAAGAGTCACATAGAATAAACATCAGATGTTTGAGAGTTGCAAGGAAGGAAGGTCAGGGGAGGGGGGGAGGAAGGAAGGAAGGAAGGAAGGAAGGAAGGAAGGAAGGAAGGAAGGAAGGAAGGAAGGAAGGAAGGAAGGAAGGAAGGAAGGAAGGAAGGACAGGGGAGGGAGGGAAGGAGGGAGGGAGGAAGGAAGGAAGGAAGGAAGGAAGGAAGGAAGGAAGGAAGGAAGGAAGGAAGGAAGGAAGGAAGGAAGGAAGGAAGGAAGGAAGGAAGGAAGGAAGGAAGGAAGGAAGGAAGGAAGGGGAATGGAGAGGCGGAAAGAAAACAGCAACTTTAAATGCATTCTCCAAGCAGCCGATTCAAGGTGACGGTGTTGTTAACCTTTAAAGCCCTTAACAGCCTGAAACCAGAATATCTTAGGAACCGCCTCTCCCCATATACTCCCCCCCCCTCCTCGAGAACCGCACGTTCTACTGAGCAACGTCTTCCAGTTGTCCCTGGCCCAAAGGATGTCCACTTAGCCTCAGCCAGGGACAGGGCTTTTTCTGTATTGGCCCCTGCCTGGTGGAACAAGCTCCCACTAGAGATCCAGGCCTTGCGGAGCTTGCAGCAATTCTGCAGGGCCTATTCTGCCAGGCCTTTAGTTGAGGCGGTGGACATCACTGAACACCGATCTCGCCCCCCTGTCCCATCCTGGCCCACTCTGGAGTAATGACCATTTATGATTACTGTCATCTCATTTATGACATCAACTGACAACTGACATTTATGACATTCATGACATCAACTGACAATGGAAACATCTTGGATGGAACAAAATGTATTTATAGGCCGCCGGCTCTATTTTATCTTATTTTATCTTGTCTTTATTAATTTATGGTTTGATTGTATTTTTAAATGTTTTAAGCTGAAGTTGTTGAATTATCATGTTGTAAGCCGCCCTGAGACACTTAGGTGAGAAGGGCGGGGTATAAATCTTAATATAAATAAATAAATAAATAAATTTATTGCTCAGCCAGGGATCAGGCCTTCCAAAACGGTCGCCATCTGGATTCTGAATTGTTGGACTTTGAATTAGCAGATTGATTTGCTTTGCTTGGTTTTATGGTTTAATTCGTTGTTTAACAACCGATTATGTGTTTATCTTTCCTGTTTAAAACAATTTTATTTGATAACGTATGGTATCAATCTCAATTTTTGTAACATGAATAACTTCCTTTTTTTTATCTATCCCATATATTACCTTCTATCCACCCCTCCCCCCATTACTTGACCCCCGCCGGTGTTATTAACACAATTTACTAATATTTAAAGGTATCCTTAACTAATAAACAAGAAAACGAAAAAAATAACATTCTCCTTTCCTCTAAAACTTAATCATTATCAACAATTGTCCAATAACCTTTTATCTTCCCCAAAGGGTGATTAACATGTGGAATTCACTGCCACAGGAGGTGGTGGTGGCCACAAGCATAGCCACCTTCAAGAGGGGTTTAGATAAAAAATATGGAGCAGAGGTCCATCAGTGGCTATTAGCCACAGTCTGTGTGTATATATAAAATTTTTTGCCACTGTGTGACACTATGTTCTTATGTGACACAGAGTGTTGGACTGGATGGGCCATTGGCCTGATCCAACATGACTTCTCTTCTGTTCTTATGTGACACAGAGTGTTGGACTGGATGGGCCATTGGCCTGATCCAACATGGCTTCTCTTCTGTTCTTATGTTCACTCTTTTTCTACATATCTTCTAAATTTTTTCCATTCCGTCTTAAAAACTTCTAGATCATAGTCTCTTAAAGTTCTTGTTAATTTGTCCATTTCACTCCATGTCATAATTTTTGTAATCCAGTCCCATTTCTCTGGTATTTTTTCTTGCTTCCACAACTGCGCATACAATGTCCTAGCTGCTAAAAGCAAGTACCAAATTATAGTTCTATCTTCTTTTAGTTATCTTTGATGTGACCCACCTGAGCCTAGGGTTGCCAATCCCCAGGTGGGGGCAAGGGATCCCCCGGTTTGAAGGCCCTCCCCCCACTTCAGGGTCATCAGAAAGTGGGGGGAGGAAAGGGAAATGTCTTCTGGCCACTCAATGATTCCCTATGGAGACTTATGCTCATAGAAAATAATGGAGAATTGATCTGCGGGTATCTGGGGCTTTGTGGGGGCTGTTTTATGAGATAGAGGCATAATTTTAGCACAGCATCCTGTGCCTCTCCCCAAAATACCCTCGAGGTTTCAAAAAGGGTGGACCAGGGGGTTCATAAGAACATAAGAGAAGCCATGTTGGATCATGCCAATGGCCCATCCAGTACAACACTCTGTGTCACAGAAGAACATAAGAGAAGCCCTGTTGGATCAGGCCAATGGCCCCTCCAGTCCAACACTCTGTGTCACATAAGAACATAAGAGAAGCCATGTTGGATCAGGCCAATGGCCCATCCAGTCCAACACTCTGTGTCACATAAGAACATAAGAGAAGCCCTGTTGGATCAGGCCAGTGGCCCATCCAGTCCAACACTCTGTGTCATATAAGAACATCAGAGAAGCCATGTTGGATCAGGCCAGTGGCCCATCCAGTCCAACACTCTGTGTCACATAAGAACATAAGAGAAGCCCTGTTGGATCAGGCCAATGGCCCCTCCAGTCCAACACTCTGTGTCACATAAGAACACAAGAGAAGCCATGTTGGATCAGGCCAGTGGCCCATCCAGTCCAACACTCTGTGTCACATAAGAACAGAAGAGAAGCCATGTTGGATCAGGCCAGTGGCCCCTCCAGTCCAACACTCTGTGTCACATAAGAACAGAAGAGAAGCCATGTTGGATCAGGCCAGTGGCCCCTCCAGTCCAACACTCTGTGTCACATAAGAACACAAGAGAAGCCATGTTGGATCAGGCCAATGGCCCCTCCAGTCCAACACTCTGTGTCACATAAGAACAGAAGAGAAGCCATGTTGGATCAGGCCAGTGGCCCATCCAGTCCAACACTCTGTGTCACATAAGAACATAAGAGAAGCCCTGTTGGATCAGGCCAGTGGCCCATCCAGTCCAACACTCTGTGTCACATAAGAACATAAGCGAAGCCATGTTGGATCAGGCCAGTAGCCCATCCAGTCAAACACTCCTTCATTATTTCCATTGGAGGGAAGGCATTTAAAAGGTGTACAGTCCCTATAAGTGTGATGGCCAGAACTCCCTTTGGAGTTCAATTATGCTTGTCACACCCTTGCTCCTGGCTCCACCCTCAATGTCCCCTGGCTCCAGCCCCAAAGTCTCCTGGCTCCACCCCCAAAGTCCCCAGATATTTCTTGAATTGGACTTGGCAACCCTACCTAAGCCCCTTGGGGAAGGACAGGACAGAAATGTAACATAGCGAACAGGGAATCGCAGCCCCTCTGGTGGTTACCTTTCCTCAGGGGCTGCCCCACGGAGATGAGCAACTCAGCTCCCACCATGTGATTGATGGCTTGGCCCTCCCGGGAGCGTCCGGCTCCCAGACCGTGGAGCACCTGAGCGATAGGCAGGGCTAGAATCTGCCGGATGGTTCCTGGGGAAAGAAGGAAGGAATAAGAGTTAAGAAAATGTCAACAGGGGGAGCTAGAAGCAGAGTTTGCTCCAGCTTTTGGCAGGGCCTCAGCCAAGTGGCCCCTGCTCAGCACGTCCCCAGGGCTAGGGCTTCCACTACCAACCACCAGGTGGGGCTGGAGATCTCTCCAAATTGCAACTGCCCTCCAAGAATCCTGGAGGGTTTTGCCATAAGAACATAAGAGAAGCCCTGTTGGATCAGGCCAATGGCCCATCCAGTCCAACACTCTGTGTCACATAAGAACATAAGAGAAGCCATGTTGGATCAGGCCAATGGCCCCTCCAGTACAACACGGTGATTCCTGGATATAAGCTATATCGGAAGGATAGGGAGGGAAGGGTTGGAGGTGGGGTGGCTCTGTATGTCAGAGAGGATATACGGTCCAGTAAGACTGAGATCAGAGAATTAGATTCACTTTTAGAAATGCTTTGGGTTGAAATAGAGGGCCCAAAAGGAAATTTAACTATAGGAGTTTGTTATCGCCCACCAAATCAAAAGAGAGAGGACGATTATAATATGATGGAAGGCTTAAAGATAGCAGCTAAACGTAAAAACTGTGTCGTAATAGGTGATTTTAACTACCCGCAGATTGATTGGGTCAATATGTGTTCTGGTCGAGAGAAAGAGATTGAGTTTCTTGATGCTCTCAATGACTGTGCTATGGAGCAGATGGTCTCAGAACCTACCAGGGGTGGGGCGATCCTGGATTTGGTCCTAAGTAATGCCCAAGACTTGGTGAGAGATGTAAAAGTGATTGCGCCACTTGGGAGCAGTGACCATAATGTTATTGATTTCACCGTTTGTATAAATAGGGAGTTGTCCAAAAAGACCGCCACAACCACGTTTAACTTTAAAAGGGGTAAATACACTGAGATGAGGAGGCATGTGAGGAGGAAACTGAAAGGAAAGGTACATACGGTCAAAACCCTTGGGGAAGCTTGGATGCTATTTAAAACTACAATCCTAGAAGCTCAGATAAAATACATACCACAAGTTAGGAAAGGCACAAACAGGCATAAGAAAAGGCCTGCGTGGTTAACAAACAAAGTAATGGAAGCTGTAAAAGGTAAGAAGGACTCCTTTAAGCAGTGGAAAACCAGTCCAAGTGAGATTAGTAAAAGGGAACACAGGCTGTGGCAAATCAAATGCAAGACTGTGATCAGGCAGGCAAAAAGGGACTATGAGGAGCATATTGCAAAAAACATAAAGACCAACAATAAAACTTTCTTCAAATATATTAGAAGTAGGAAACCAGCCAGGGAGGCAGTGGGGCCCTTGGATGACCATGGGGTAAAAGGATTACTGAAGGAGGATAGGGAAATGGCTGAGAAGCTAAATGAATTTTTTGCCTCCGTCTTCACTGTGGAAGATGAGAACTTTTTGCCCGCCCCAGAACCACTAATTTTGGAAGGGGTATTGAAAGACCTGAGTCAGATTGAGGTGACAAAAGAGGAGGTCCTACAACTGATAGACAAATTAAAAACTAATAAGTCACCGGGTCCGGATGGCATACATCCGAGAGTTCTGAAAGAACTCAAAGTTGAACTTGTGGATCTTCTAACAAAAATCTGTAATCTTTCATTGAAATCTGCCTCCATTCCTGAGGACTGGAAGGTAGCAAATGTCACCCCCATCTTTAAAAAAGGTTCCAGAGGAGACCCGGGAAATTACAGGCCAGTCAGTCTGATTTCAATACCGGGAAAATTGGTAGAAACCATTATCAAGGACAGAATGAGTAGGCACATTGATGAACACGGGTTATTGAGGAAGACTCAGCATGGGTTTTGCAAGGGAAGATCTTGCCTCACTAACCTGTTACATTTCTTTGAGGGGGTGAACAAACATGTGGACAAAGGAGACCCGATAGATGTTGTTTACCTTGACTTCCAGAAAGCTTTTGATAAAGTTCCTCATCAAAGGCTCCTTAGAAAGCTTGAGAGTCATGGAGTAAAAGGACAGGTCCTCTTGTGGATCAAAAACTGGCTGAGTAATAGGAAGCAGAGAGTGAGTATAAATGGGCAGTCTTCGCAGTGGAGGATGGTAAGCAGTGGGGTGCCTCAGGGCTCGGTACTGGGTCCCATGCTCTTTAACTTGTTCATAAATGATTTAGAGTTGGGGGTGAGCAGTGAAGTGGCCAAGTTTGCGGATGACACTAAATTGTTCAGGGTGGTGAGAACCAGAGAGGATTGTGAGGAACTCCAAAGGGATCTGTTGAGGCTGGGTGAGTGGGCGTCAACGTGGCAGATGCGGTTCAATGTGGCCAAGTGCAAAGTAATGCACATTGGGGGCAAGAATCCCAGCTACAAATACAAGTTGATGGGGTGTGAACTGGCAGAGACTGACCAAGAGAGAGATCTTGGGGTCGTGGTAGATAACTCACTGAAAATGTCAAGACAGTGTGCGTTTGCAATAAAAAAGGCCAACGCCATGCTGGGAATTATTAGGAAGGGAATTGAAAACAAATCAGCCAGTATCATAATGCCCCTGTATAAATCGATGCTGCGGTCTCATTTGGAGTACTGTGTGCAGTTCTGGTCGCCGCACTTCAAAAAGGATATTATAGCATTGGAGAAAATCCAGAGAAGGGCAACTAGAATGATTAAAGGGCTGGAGCACATTCCCTATGAAGAAAGGTTGAAACGCTTGGGACTCTTTAGCTTGGAGAAACGTCGACTGCGGGGTGACATGATAGAGGTTTACAAGATAATGCATGGGATGGAGAAAGTAGAGAAAGAAGTACTTTTCTCCCTTTCTCACAATACAAGAACTCGTGGGCATTCGATGAAATTGCTGAGCAGCCAGGTTAAAACGGATAAAAGGAAGTACTTCTTCACCCAAAGGGTGATTAACATGTGGAATTCACTGCCACAGGAGGTGGTGGCGGCCACAAGCATAGCCACCTTCAAGAAGGGTTTAGATAAACATATGGAGCACAGGTCCATCAGTGGCTATTAGCCACAGTGTATGTGTGTATATAAAATTTTTTGCCACTGTGTGACACAGAGTGTTGGACTTGATGGGCCGTTGGCCTGATCCAACAAGGCTTCTCTTATGTTCTTATGTTCTAACACTCTGTGTCACATAAGAACAGAAGAGAAGCCCTGTTGGACCAGGCCAATGGCCCCTCCAGTCCAACACTCTGTCATAAGAACATAAGAGAAGCCCTGTTGGACCAGGCCAATGGCCCCTCCAGTCCAACACTCTGTGTCATAAGAACATGAGAGAAGCCATGTTAGATCAGGCCAGTGGCCCATCCAGTCCAACACTCTGTGTCACATAAGAACAGAAGAGAAGCCATGTTGGATCAGGCCAATGGCCCCTCCAGTCGAACACTCTGTGTCACATAAAAACACAAGAGAAGCCATGTTAGATCAGGCCAATGGCCCATCCAGTTCAACACTCTGTGTCACATAAGAACAGAAGAGAAGCTATGTTGGATCAGGCCAATGGCCCCTCCAGTCGAACACTCTGTGTCACATAAGAACATAAGAGAAGCCATGTTGGATCGGGGCAGTGGCCCATCTAGTCCAACACTCTGTGTCACTGGGTATGGACCAGGGGTCACTGGGTGTGTGGGGGGGGGGCAGAGGAGTTATTTCCTGCACTGTGCAGGGGGTTGGACTAAATCAGCACACGCCAACCTTTTTGGCATCAGGGACCAGTTTTGTGGAAGACAATTTTTCTGTTTTCTGTGGCCCCAGAAGGTACGACCAGAACCAATGGGTTGAAATTAAATATAAAAGAGTTTTTGGCTCAACATTAGAAAGAACGTCCTGACCGTTAGAGTGGTTCCTCAGTGCAACAGGCTTCCTCCTTGGGAGCTGGTGGGCTCTCCTTCCTTGGAGGGTTTTAAACAGAGGCTAGAGGGCCATCTGACAGCAATGAGGATCCTGTGAATTTAGGGGGAGGGGTTTGTGAGTTTAGAGCGCTTCCTCAGTGGAACAGGATTCCTCCTCGCAAGGTGGTGGGCTCTCCTTCCTTGTAGGATTTTCAACAGAGGCTAGATGGCCATCTGACAGCAATGAAGATCCTGTGAATTTAGGGGGAGGGGTTTGTGAGTTTAGAGTGGTTCCTCAGTGGAACAGGCTTCCTCCTGGGGAGGTGGTGGGCTCTCCTTCCTTGGAGGTTTTTCAACAGAGGCTAGAGGGCCCTCTGAGAGCAATGGAGATCCTGTGAATTTAGGGGGAGGGGTTTGTGAGTTTAGAGTGGTTCCTCAGTGTAACAGGCTTCCTCCTGGGGGGGTGGTGGGCTCTCCTTCCTTGGAGGTTTTTAAACAGAGGCTGGATGGCCGTCTGAGAGCAATGAAGATCCTGTGAATTTAGGGGGAGGGGTTTGTGAGTTTAGAGTGGTTCCTCAGAGGAACAGGCTTCCTCCTGGGGAGGTGGTGGGCTCTCCTTCCTTGGAGGTTTTTAAACAGGGGCTGGATGGCCGTCTGACAGCAATGAGGATCCTGTGAATTTAGGGGGAGGGGTTTGTGAGTTTAGAGCCGTTCCTCAGTGGAGCAGGCTTCCTCCTGGGGAGGTGGTGGGCTCTCCTTCCTTGGAGGTTTTTCAACAGAGGCTGGATGGCCATCTGACAGCAATGAGGATCCTGTGAATTTGGGGGGAGGGGTTTGTGAGTTTAGAGGGGTTCCTCAGTGGAACAGGCTTCCTCCTAGGGAGGTGGTGGGCTCTCCTTCCTTGGAGGTTTTTCAACAGAGGCTGGATGGCCATCTGACAGCAATGAAGTTCCTGTGAATTTGGGGGGAGGGGTTTGTGAGTTTAGAGGGGTTCCTCAGTGGAACAGGCTTCCTCGGGTGGTGGTGGGCTCTCCTTCCTTGGAGGTTTTTCAACAGAGGCTAGATGGCCATCTGACAGCAATGAGGATCCTGTGAATTTGGGGGGAGGGGTTTGTGAGTTTAGAGGGGTTCCTCAGTGGAACAGGCTTCCTCGGGAGGTGGTGGGCTCTCCTTCCTTGGAGGTTTTTCAACAGAGGCTAGATGGCTATCTGACAGCAATGAGGATCCTGTGAATTTAAGGGGAGGTGTTTGTGAGTTTAGAGCGGTTCCTCAGAGGAATAGGCTTTCTCCTGGGGAGGTGGTGGGCTCTCCTTCCTTGGAGGTTTTTCAACAGAGGCTAGGTGGCCATCTGAGATTAATGAGGATCCTGTGAATTTAGGGGGAGGCGTCTGTGAGTTTCCTGCCTTGGGCAAAGGGTTGGACTCGATGACCCTGGAGGTCCCTTCCAGCTCTATGATTCTAGGGTTCTTATCAGTGCCGCTTCCACAGTCTGCCTCCCCTGCAATCCTCCTTACCCTCCTTCGGAGCCAGTAGTTCCTCCTGGGTCCCGGCCCAGCCCAGCACCTGGAAGCGTTCGTCCTCCGAGCCCGTGCACAGGGCCTGGGCCACGGTGGCCTCCACTCCTTGGGCCTGCAGCATGGCCTGGAAGGTGCGCAGCGCTGAGCCATCGTCCAGGGCCTGGGCAATGCGGGCAGCCCCCTCGGGCACTGAGGCCACTCTGCTGCACTGCCACAGCAAGGTGCCCCCTGAAAGGAAGGAGGGGGGAAGAATGAGCGGTTGGGGGGGGTGCAATGTTCCCTGTAAGCTGCAGAGTCTTATGAGCAAAAATTCCAGTCCTGGCATTACAGCTGTGAGCTATTTAGGGTTGCCAAGTCCAGTTCAAGAAATATCTGGGGCTTGGGGGGGTGGAGTCAGGGGTCATTGGGGGTGGAGCCAGGAGACATTAAATGAGCTAGCACCCAACCTCCACAAATGCAATGGGTTTCAAAATAAGCCATGCCTCTGAGAGAACTGTCATACCATACATCATCCTAGTTGGGAGAAGGGAGTCAACAAAGGAGTAATTCTAAGGGAAGTAACAGTTCAGCTTTAGAAAGAAGGAAGTCTCAAATCAGGAAGGATAAGGAAGGGAAAATGACTAGTGGTAGCCTACTCAACAGTAAGGACCAAAGACCTGCTTGGAAGTAAATTGACAGATCCAATAAGTGGGTGGGGAGGGGGTGGGGTGGAGCAGGAGGCATTGGGGGTGGAGTCAGGAGACATTGGGGTGGAGCCAGGAGACATTGGGGGTGGAGCCAGCAGACACTGGGTGTGGAGCCAAGATCAAGGCTGTGACAAGCATAATTGAACTCCAAAGGGAGTTCTGGGCATCACATTGAAAGGGACGGCACACCTTTTCAATTCCTTCCTTCCATAGGAAATAATGAAGGATAGGGGCACCTTCTTTGGGGGCTCATAGATTTGGACCCCCTGGTCTAATCTTTTTGAAACTTGGGGGATACTTTGGGGAGAGGCACTAGATATTATACTGAAAATTTGGTGCCTCTATCTCAAAAACAGCCCCCACCCCAGAGTCCCAGATACCTGCGGATCAATTCTCCATGATTTTCTATGGGAATAAATCTCCATAGGGAATAATAGAATTCCCAGCAGACATTTCCCTCCCCTCCCCCCGCTTTCTGACGACCCTGAAGTGGGGGGAGGGTCTCCAAACCGGGGGATCCCCCGCCCCACCTGGGGATTGGCAACCCTAGATGGAATGAGGGGGAGGGGAGGCTGGTAACAAGTGACGTCCGCTGCCTCAGCTGAAAACCTGGCGAAAGAACTCTGCATTACAGGCCCTGCGGAATTGCAGCAGAATAAGTCTCCATAGGGAATCATGAGTTCCTAGCAGACATTTCCCTCCCCTCCCCCCGCTTTCTGATGACCCTGAAGCGGGGAGGCCTCAGGGCTCCAACGGGGGATCCCCTGCCCCCACCTGGGGATTGGCAAGTCTACCACATATAGCTGGTGGGGTTCGGAATGCCAAGTGGTACAAAGTTAAAAACTAATAGCAGAATAGTAAAATTAACAAATTTGGAAAACCTTTGATCCGGGTTGCATTATCGTGGGAAACCATAAAACAGTAACATGTCAGAATGTGAGAAGGCCTGTTAATTATTCTATTGCTAATAAACCTGGGTCAAAAAGAAGGCATTCCTTTCCCAGAAGATTTTCCTGTCCAACTAATTTAATTTAGAAAGGTTAAAACGCTTGGGGCTCTTTAGCTTGGAGAAACATCGACTGTGGGGTGACATGATAGGGTTTACAAGATTATGCATGGGAAGGAGAAAGTAGAGAAGAAGTCCTTTTCTCCCTTTCTCACAATACAAGAACTCATAGGCATTTGATGAAATTGCGGAGCAATCGGGTTAAAACGGATAAAGGAAGTCCTTCTTCACCCAAAGGGTGATTAACATGTGGAATTCACTGCCACAGGAGGTGGTGGCGGCCACAAGCATAGCCAGCTTCAAGAGGGGGTTAGATAAAAATATGGAGCAGAGGTCCATCAGTGGCTATTAACCACAATGTGTATATATGTGTGTGTGTATATATATATAAATTTTTTGGCCACTGTGTGACACAGAGTGTTGGACTGGATGGGCCATTGCCTGATCCAACATGGCTTCTCTTATGTTCTTATGTGACACAGAGTGTTGGACTGGATGGGCCACTGGCCTGATCCAACATGGCTTCTCTTATGTTCTTATGTATCTTTTAAAATGTAACATAAATATATACATCATTCTAGTTTGCCATTAGGAAAAAATACATTAAAATATAGTGAAGATGGGTTTGGTATATGTAATGAGATAAACAGCCGATATCCCTTGTTTGAGTATGTCAACACAAAAGCATTATTCTGATACACTATCGGCTTACTGTACCAGATTCCTCGTCTGAAGAAGTGTGCTTAGAGCGCACAGAAGCTGACATTCTGAATAAAACTAAGTTGGTCTTCAAGGTGCAATTGACTCCCATTTTGTTTTCATTGTTGACTGTTTTTATGACGTAACCAGCCCTGAGCCTGTTCTACGGGAAGGGCGGGGCTAAAGACCGAATAAAATAAAATAAATTAAAATAAAATAACATGAATATTTTTAAGTAAGGGGATCTGCAGCATCCAATAATGAGAATTCCTTATATGGGCCCCTTAATTCACACACATCTTACTGCAGTTTTTCAGAGGAGTAAGCCTTTAACCTTTATTTTGGATTCTGCACCCGCCTTATGAGCTATTCTTTTTCCTCCACTGTATTGATTGTGAAGCTGCCATTTTTTTAAAAAAAACAGACTTTTAAAAAATTGGGGTGGAATATCACTTGTGACATGGCATCCAAGGGTTTAAAATATATATCAGGGGTAGCCAACGGTAGCTCTCCAGATTTTTTTTGCCTACAACTCCCATCAGCCCCAGCCAGCATGGCCAATGGCTGGGGCTGATGGGAGTTGTAGGCAAAAAAACATCTGGAGAGCTACCGTTGGCCACCTCTGATATATATATATATTGAATTACCCCAGGGGTGGCTGCACTTGCTTAATGAAAGAGCCACATAGAATAAAAGTCAGATGTTTGAGAACCACAAGAAAGGAAGGAAGGAAGAGGGAGAGAAGGAACGCAAATAGATTGGGAGGGAGGGAGAGATGGAAAGAAAGCAACTTTAACTTTAAATGCATTCTCCAACTCCCAGTTGGCTGAGCTTGGAGAAGAAGAAGAAGATATTGGATTTATATCCCGCCCTCCACTCTGAAGAGTCTCAGAGCGGCTCACGATCTCCTTTACCTTCCTCCCCCACAACAGACACCCTGTGAGGTGGGTGGGGCTGGAGAGGGCTCTCACAGCAGCTGCCCTTTCAAGGACAACCTCTGCCACGAGCTATGGCTGACCCAAGGCCATGCCAGTAGGTGCAAGTGTGTGCAGATTAGTACTGTGTGCCGTTCTGGTCGCCACACCTCAAAAAGGATATTATAGCATTGGAGAAAGTCCAGAAAAGGGCAACTAGAATGATTAAAGGGCTGGAACACTTTCCCTATGAAGAAAGGTTGAAACGCTTGGGACTCTTTAGCTTGGAGAAACGTCGACTGCGGGGTGACATGATAGAGGTTTACAAGATAATGCATGGGATGGAGAAAGTAGAGAAAGAAGTACTTTTCTCCCTTTCTCACAATGCAAGAACTCGTGGGCATTCGATGAAATTGCTGAGCAGACAGGTTAAAACAGATAAAAGGAAGTACTTCTTCACCCAAAGGGTGATTAACATGTGGAATTCACTGCCACAGGAGGTGGCGGTGGCCACAAGCATAGCCACCTTCAAGAGGGGTTTAGATAAACATATGGAGCAGAGGTCCATCAGTGGCTATTTAAAGACACAAATGTCTTTAAATAGCCACTGATGGACCTCTGATTTAAAGACACAAATGTCTTCTCCAAGCCAGCCAATTAGATGTTGGGTGCTTTGAGAGCCACGCAATATGTGTGAAAGCAACTTTAACTTTAAATGCACACAGTTTGAGCCACCGTTTGGCCACCCCTGAATTACCCTATCACTGCTGCACAATTGTGTCCAGTAAGCACTTTCCATTTAAATCCTCATGGTGCAGGTTTTGTACGTGAATTTTAGCTTTAGTTTGTTGAATTAAAGGGGTTAATAATAGCCCCTGATGGACCTCTGCTCCAGATGTTTATCCAATCCCCTCTTGAAGCTGTCTATGCCTGATGTAGCCAATCATCGGAGCTTACAGTAGACCCTTTACCTAGAGCCCTGGAAGCTCTTGGAGGATTGGCTGCATCAGGGAGATGTGGCCTAATATGCAAAGGAGTTCCTGCTACAAAAAAAGCCCTGTGGAGAAGTTCAGTGTTTTCAGTGTTACAAAGTTTGACTCGATATCCCAGTATGATGGTCATCCTACTGAAAATGCATGAGACTGTTTCCGCCATAAGAGAGAGAAGCCATCTTGGATCAGGCCAATGGCCCATCCAGCCCAACATTCTGTGTCACACAGTGGCCAAAAAAACCCAGGTGCCATCAGGAGGTCCATCAGTGGGGCCAGGACACCAGAAGCCCTCCCACTGTGCCCCCCCAAGCACCCAGAATACAGAGCCTCACTGCCCCAGACAGAGCGTCCCAACGATAAGCTGTGGCTAATAGCCACTGATGGACCTCTGCTCCATATACTTATCCAATCCCCTCTTGAAGCTGGCTATGCTTGTAGCCGCCACCACCTCCTGTGGCAGTGAATTCCACATGTTAATCACCCTTTGGGTGAAGAAGGACTTCCTTTTATCTGTTCTAAACCGACTGCTCAGCAATTTCATCGAATGCCCACGAGTTCTTGCATTGTGAGAAAGTGAGAAAAGTACTTCTTTCTCCATCCCATGCATTATCTTGTAAACCTCTATCATGTCACCCCGCAGTCGACGTTTCTCCAAGCTAAAGAGCCCCAAGCGTTTTAACCTTTCTTCACAGGGGAAGTGTTCCAGCCCTTTAATCATTCTAGTTGCCCTTTTCTGGACTTTCTCCAATGCTATAATATCCTTTTTGAGGTGCGGCGACCAGAACTGCACACAGTACTCCAAATGAGACCGCACCATCGATTTATACAGGGGCATTATGATACTGGCTGATTTGTTTTCAATTCCCTTCCTAATAATTCCCAGCATGCCGTTGGCCTTTTTTATTGCCATCGCACACTGTCTTGACATTTTCAGTGTGTTACATTTCAGTGGGTGGGCACCAAGAAAAGGTGTTGGTGTATGCCTCAGTGGACTTGGGCACCAGTTCAGGAACCCCGATCTAAACTACGGTACTTGAGAAAACCCTGGAAGTCAGAATGCTTGTAGGACCATCATACCTTCCAGAGCTTTTTTAGAGCAGGAGCGCACAGGAATGTAGTTCCGACTGGCTTGGTGTCAGGGGGCATGGCCTAATATGCAAATGAGTTCCTGCTGGGCCTTTTCTACCAAAAAAGCCCGGACACCTCCTATCGTCCTTTTGCACCCAACTTCTCTCTCTCAAACATACACAGATGAGCTCATATACTTATAGCTGCACATGGCTCACAATGCCGTTAAGGTGATCACTCATGCGCACCGAGGGTGGTGACCAGCTCACGGAGATCTCTGGGGCCTCCTCCTTCCAGGCACTCCAAGGCTTCCAGCACCTCCAGGGAGTGACCCACTCGACGCCCCACTGGCTCGTCCATCCTTGTGAGAACGGCTACGGAGCTGATCCCCAGCTCTGTTCCTACTGACACCTGGGAGAGAGAGAGAGTGAAATAAGAACATAAGAGAAGCCATGTTGGATCAGGCCAATGGCCATCCAGTCCAACACTTTGTGTCACACAGTGGCCAAAAGACCCAGGTGCCATCAGGAGGTCCACCCGTGGGGCCAGGACACTAGAACCCCTCCCACTATGCCCCTCTCAGCACCAAGAATACAGAGCATCACTGCCCCAAACATGAGAACATAAGAGAAGCCATGTTGGATCAGGCCAATGGCCCATCCACTCCAACACTCTGTGTCACACAGTGGCCAAAAGACCCAGGTAGCAACAGGAGGTCCATCAGTGGGGCCAGGAAACTAAAAGTCGTCCCACTGTGCCCCCTCCAAGCACCAAGAATACAGAGAGTTACTGCCCCAGACATGAGAACATAAGAGAAGCCATGTTGGATCAGGCCAATGGCCCATCCACTCCAACACTCTGTGTCACATAAGAGAAGCCATGGTGGATCAGGCCAGTGGCCCATCCAGTCCAACACAGTGGCCAAAAGGCCCAGGTGCCATGAGGAGGTCATCAGTGGGGCCAGGACACTAGAAGCCCTCCCATTGTGCCCCTCCCAAGCACCAAGCGTACAGAGCATCACTGCCCCAGAAAGAAAGTTCCAACAATACACTGTGGCTAATAGCCACTGAGGGACCTCTGCTCCATATGCTCATCCAATCCCCACTTGAAGCTGTCTATGCTTGTAGCCGCCACCATCTCCTGTGGCAGTGAATTCCACGCGTTCATCACCCTTTGAGTGAAGAAGGACTTCCTTTATCCGTTCTAACCCGACTACTCAGCAATTTCATTGAATGTCCACAAGTTCTCGTATTGTGAGAAATGGAGAAAAGTCAAGGACAATTCTTGTGAGGACAATTCTTGTGAGAGCTATGGCTGATACAAGGCCATTCCAGCAGGGTGCAAGTGGAGAAGTAGGGAATCAAACCCAGTTATCTCAGATAAGAGTCCAGAAACTTAACCACTGGCACCAAACTGGCTCTCAAGAAGAACATATTGGATTTATATCCTGTCATATACTCTGAATCTCAGAGTCTGAGAGCGGTCACAATCTCCTTTGCCTTCCACCCCCACAACAGACACCCTGTGAGGTAGGTGGGGCTCAGAGAGCTCTGACAGAAGCTGCCCTTTCAAGGACAACTCCTGAGAGAGCTCAGGCTGACCCAAGGCCATTCCAGCAGGTGCAAGTGGAGGAGTGGGGAATCAAACCCGGTTCTCCCAGATAAGAGAGCTCTGGCTGACCCAAGGCCATTCCAGCAGCTGCAAGTGGAGAAGTGGGGAATCAAACCCGGTTCTCCCAGATTAGAGAGATATGGCTGACCCAAGGCCATTCCAGCAGCTGCAAGTGGAGGAGTGGGGAATCAAACCCAGTTCTTCCAGATAGGAGAGCTATGGCTGACCCAAGGCCATTCCATCAGCTGCAAGTGGAGGAGTAGGGAATCAAACCCAGTTCTTCCAGATAAGAGACCTCTGGCTGACCCAAGGCCATTCCAGCAGCTGCAAGTGGAGGAGGGGGGAATCAAACCCGGTTCTCCCAGATAAGAGACCTCTGGCTGACCCAAGGCCATTCCAGCAGCTGCAAGTGGAGGAGGGGGGAATCAAACCCGGTTCTCCCAGATAAGAGAGCTCTGGCTGACCCAAGGCCATTCCAGCAGCTGCAAGTGGAGGAGTGGGGAATCAAACCCGGTTCTCCCAGATAAGAGAGCTCTGGCTGACCCAAGGCCATTCCAGCAGCTGCAAGTGGAGGAGTGGGGAATCAAACCTGGTTCTCCCAGATAAGAGAGCTCTGGCTGACCCAAGGCCATTCCAGCAGCTGCAAGTGGAGGAGTGGGGAATCAAACCCGGTTCTCCCAGATAAGAGAGCTCTGGCTGACCCAAGGCCATTCCAGCAGCTGCAAGTGGAGGAGTGGGGAAGCAAACCCAGTTCTCCCAGATAAGAGTCTGCACACTTCACCCCTGCACCAAACTGGCAGGAGGCTGCTGCCCTCCTGCGGGAGACTCACCAGGCTCTGTGCCAGCTGCTGAGCGCTCTCCAGGGTGGGGTAGAGGGCCCCACTACCAAACTTCACATCCAGCACCAGGGCGGAGATGTTCTCTGCAGCCTTTTTGCTCAGGATGGAGCCTGTGAGAAGGAAGACGATGAGTGGGTCAATGCAGCCTTGCGAGGACGGCTTTATGCTTGCCCCTCCCTGGTTTCAAATCCCAAGCCCATCCCAGATGGGGTTGCCAACACCAATTTGAGAAGTTCCTGGAGATTTGAGGGTGAAGCCTTGGGGAGCTGGGACAGGATAGACACACACACACACCGGCCAAGGTATTTAAAGCCAAAGAGTCCACTCTGAAAACCAGTTAATTTCTCCAGGGGAATTGACCTGTAATCTGTTCAGTGTTCTCCAGAACCTGCCTGGAGGATCAACAAGCAAAGGAAACCTGGGCTGATAATATGGCTAAAGAAGAAAAGAAAAGTCCCAGGGTGAGAAAAGACTTCAGCACTTAACAAAACTTCAACATGTTTAACGTTTGCAATTAAGAACAATGTACAAAGTTATAAAGCCTACTTTAAGAAGGAAAATTTACAGATAACAAACTAATACAATATGCAGTGTGACTCAGTGCAGTAACTCAAGGAAAATGCAAGTTGCTCCTAACAAATAGATGTCAAGAAGAAGAAGACGATTGAAGATTTATACCCCGCCCTTCTCTCTGAATCAGAGACTCAGAGCGGCTTACAATCTCCTATCTTCTCCCCCCACAACAGACACCCTGTGAGGTGGGTGGGGCTGAGAGGGCTCTCCCAGAAGCTGCCCTTTCAAGAACAGAGTCTCGGAGCGGCCTACAATCTTCTTTCCCTTCCTCCCCCACAACAGACACCCTGTGAGGTAGGTGGGGCTGAGAGAGCACTCCCAGAAGCTGCCCTTTCAAGGACAGAGTCTCAGAGTGGCCTATAATCTCCTTTCTAGGGTGACCATAATGTCTGAAGGCCAGCCAGGGACACTGGGGGGGGGGGGGGTGACGTCACTTCCGGTGATGTCATGCCACCACCGGAAACAGGAAGTGGCATCACTTCCTGTGACATCATTTCCCCCGCGTCACCTGCCGGAAACAGGAAGTGACTTCACAGCACTTCCTGTGACGTCCCCAAAAATCCCCCAAATATCACCAACGGAAACAATTTTGTTCTCAAATCCTGTATATACTTCATCAGTATATGGGATAAGGCACTTTCTCAACTGTGCTGCATAATGCAGCCTATTTATTTTGTCCTGTTGGCTCTGTTGGCTCTATCTGCGCCACCTTCATCACTTTCGGGGTGTGGATCCCCCAGTGGGGTGGTCTCCCGACTCCCTCCGCCGGCTGTTTCTGATAGCCCTGCGCCCCCTCTTTCATTTGATATGTGTCCCGTGCGGGTGCCACCCTCCCGCCGGGAGATGCTGCAAAATGAGCCCCCTTGAGGCTTATGGCGGCAGGGCTCGGGGGAAGCGAGCTAGACTGCTGTTCTTTTGAGGGGTTATAGAGTGTTTCGAGCCCGTCCCTGTGGCATCGGTCCCATCGTTGTGGGACACAGGGGGCCGGCGCAGCGGCACGCCGAAGCAGCCTGTCACTAATAACACCGGTCAAGATGCAGGACAGGAACCTGGAAGTGACCGACAGGCTGCTTCAGCGTGCCGCTGCGCCGGCCCCCTGGGCCCCACAATGATGGGACCGATGCCACAGGGACGGGCTCGAAACACTCTATAACCCCTCAAAAGAACAGCAGTCTAGCTCGCTTCCCCCGAGCCCTGCCGCCATAAGCCTCAAGGGGGCTCATTTTGCGGCATCTCCCGGCGGGAGGGTGGCACCCGCACGGGACACATATCAAATGAAAGAGGGGGCGCAGGGCTATCAGAAACAGCCGGCGGAGGGAGTCGGGAGACCACTCCACTGGGGGATCCACACCCCGAAAGTGATGAAGGTGGCGCAGATAGAGCCAACAGAGCCAACAGGACAAAATAAATAGGCTGCATTATGCAGCACAGTTGAGAAAGTGCCTTATCCCATATACTGATGAAGTAAATACAGGATCTGAGAACAAAATTGCACTAGAAGACACAAACACAAAGCTCCCTTACACTGAATCAGTGCTTGGGTCCACCAAAGTCAGTATTGTCACATAAGAGAAGCCCTGTTGGATCAGGCCAGTGGCCCATCCAGTCCAACACTCTGCGTCACATAAGAACATAAGAGAAGCCCTGTTGGATCAGGCCAGTGGCCCATCCAGTCCAACACTCTGTGTCACATAAGAACATAAGAGAAGCCCTGTTGGATCAGGCCAGTGGCCCATCCAGTCCAACACTCTGTGTCACATAAGAACATGAGAGAAGCCCTGTTGGATCAGGCCAGTGGCCCATCCAGTCCAACACTCTGCGTCACATAACAACATAAGAGAAGCCCTGTTGGATCAGGCCAGTGGCCCATCCAGTCCAACACTCTGCGTCACATAACAACATAAGAGAAGCCCTGTTGGATCAGGCCAGTGGCCCATCCAGTCCAACACTCTGCGTCACATAACAACATAAGAGAAGCCCTGTTGGATCAGGCCAGTGGCCCATCCAGTCCAACACTCTGCGTCACATAACAACATAAGAGAAGCCCTGTTGGATCAGGCCAGTGGCCCATCCAGTCCAACACTCTGCGTCACATAACAACATAAGAGAAGCCCTGTTGGATCAGGCCAGTGGCCCATCCAGTCCAACACTCTGCGTCACATAACAACATAAGAGAAGCCCTGTTGGATCAGGCCAGTGGCCCATCCAGTCCAACACTCTGCGTCACATAACAACATAAGAGAAGCCCTGTTGGATCAGGCCAGTGGCCCATCCAGTCCAACACTCTGCGTCACATAACAACATAAGAGAAGCCCTGTTGGATCAGGCCAGTGGCCCATCCAGTCCAACACTCTGCGTCACATAACAACATAAGAGAAGCCCTGTCACATAAGAACATAAGGAGGGAGGGAGGGAAGGAAGGAAGGAAGGGAGAAAGGGAGGGAGGGAAGAAGGGAAGAAAGGAAGAAGGGAGGGAGGGAAGGAAGGAAGGGAGGGAAGGGAGGGAGGAAGGAAGGGAGGGAAGGAAGGAAGGAGGGAAGGAGGGAAGGAAGGAAGGAAGGAAGGAAGGAAGGGGAGGGAGGGAGGGAAGGAAGGAAGGAAGGGGGGAGGGAGGGAGGGAAGGAAGGAAGGAAGGAAGGGAGGAGGGAGGGAGGGAAGGAAGGAAGGAAGGGGGGAGGGAGGGAAGGAAGGAAGGAAGGGGGAGGGAGGGAGGGAAGGAAGGAAGGAAGGAAGGGAGGAGGGAGGGAGGGAAGGAAGGGAAGGGAGTGAGGGAAGGAAGGAAGGAAGGAAGGAAGGAAGGAAGGAAGGAAGGAAGAAAGGAAGGGAGGGAGGGAGGAGGGAGGGAAGAAAGGAAGGCCGCCCCCCGCCCCCCCCCCCCGCTTTCGGCCCCCTTACCTTATTTCAGGGCGGCGGAGTCCAGCGGCGGCGGCGGCGGGGAGTCCTCCGGCGGCGGCCTCGCGGCGAGGTTGGGAGGGAGCTGCCGGCGCTGGCCTCTGGAGGCCTCCAGGGACCAGCGCCGGGTGCCCCGCGGCTTCCCCGCGGCCTCCGCTGGTCCCTGGAGGCCCTCCAGAGACTCTGGAGGGCCTCCAGGGACCAGCGGAGGCCGCGGGGAAGCCTTCGCTGGCTGGCGCTGGTCCCGGAAGGCCTTCCAGAGCCTCTGGAAGGCCTTCCGGGACCAGCGCCGGGTGCCCCGCGGCTCCCCCGCGGCCTCCGCTGGTCCCTGGAGGCCCTCCAGAGACTCTGGAGGGCCTCCAGGGACCAGCGGAGGCCGCGGGGAAGCCTTCGCTGGCCGGCGCTGGTCCCGGAAGGCCTTCCAGAGCCTCTGGAAGGCCTTCCGGGACCAGCGCCGGGTGCCCCGCGGCCTCCCCGCGGCCTCCGCTGGTCCCTGGAGGCCCTCCAGAGACTCTGGAGGGCCTCCAGGGACCAGCGGAGGCCGCGGGGAAGCCTTCGCTGGCCAGCGCTGGTCCCGGAAGGCCTTCCAGAGCCTCTGGAAGGCCTTCCGGGACCAGCGCCGGGTGCCCCGCGGCCTCCCCGCGGCCTCCGCTGGTCCCTGGAGGCCCTCCAGAGACTCTGGAGGGCCTCCAGGGACCAGCGGAGGCCGCGGGGAAGCCTTCGCTGGCCGGCGCTGGTCCCCGAAGGCCTTCCAGAGGCTCTGGAAGGCCTTCCGGGACCAGCGCCGGGTGCCCCGCGGCTTCCCCGCGGCCTCCGCTGGTCCCTGGAGGCCCTCCAGAGACTCTGGAGGGCCTCCAGGGACCAGCGGAGGCCGCGGGGAAGCCTTCGCTGGCCGGCGCTGGTCCCGGAAGGCCTTCCAGAGCCTCTGGAAGGCCTTCCGGGACCAGCGCCGGGTGCCCCGCGGCCTCCGCTGGTCCCTGGAGGCCCTCCAGAGACTCTGGAGGGCCTCCAGGGACCAGCGGAGGCCGCGGGGAAGCCTTCGCTGGCCGGCGCTGGTCCCGGAAGGCCTTCCAGAGCCTCTGGAAGGCCTTCCGGGACCAGCGCCGGGTGCCCCGCGGCCTCCCCGCGGCCTCCGCTGGTCCCTGGAGGCCCTCCAGAGACTCTGGAGGGCCTCCAGGGACCAGCGGAGGCCGCGGGGAAGCCTTCGCTGGCCGGCGCTGGTCCCGGAAGGCCTTCCAGAGCCTCTGGAAGGCCTTCCGGGACCAGCGCCGGGTGCCCCGCGGCCTCTCCGCGGCCTCCGCTGGTCGCTGGAGGCCCTCCAGAATCTCTGGAGGGCTTCCAGCGACCAGCGGAGGCCACGGAGACGCCTCCACCACTGCCGCCGGGCCCCGCGCGCGGGCGGGGAAGGCGGCAAGGGAGGGAGGGAGCGTCCCTGCGCCTGCGCAGGGGCCCTGCGCAGGCGCAGGGACGCTCCCTCCCTCCCTCGCCGCCTTCCCCGCCGGCGCCCGCGGCCCACCGGCTCCGGGGCTGCCTAAACCGGGACCTTTAATGGTCCCGGTATAGGCAGCCCGGGATCCGGGATTGGGTGGCCAGATCCGGGAATGTCCCGGGAGACCGGGACGGTCTGGCCACCCTACTCCTTTCCCTTCCTCCCCCACAACAGACACCCTGTGAGGTGGGCGGGGCTTCCCAATCCACAGGTCCCAGCGGGGGATCCCCCGTTTTGACAGGCTTCTCCCCGCCCCCAGCCAGCGGGGGAAGCCCCGCCCCCACAGTCATTCTGTAGATTTAGAGCTCCTGCTGGTTTAGACACCTGCAAACAGTTTTTAAAATGTGGGCCTTGAAGGCTGAGCAGGAAGCAGGAAACAGGAAGGGCTTCATGGGAAAGGATCGGTAACAGTTTCCTCAGGGAACGGCCTAGGGTAGCCAAGTCCAATTCAAGAAATATCTGGGGACTTTGGGGGTGGAGCCAGGAGACTTTGGGGGTGGAGCCAGGAGACATTGGGGTGGAGCCAGGAACAAGGGTGTGAGAAGCATAACTGAACTCCAAGGGAGTTCTGGCCATCACATTTAAAGGGACAGCACACTTTTTAAAATGTCTTCCTTCCATAGAAAATAATGAAGGATAGGGGCACCTTCTTTGGGGGCTCATAGAATTGGACCCCCTGGTCCAATCGTTTTGAAACTTGGGGGGTACTTTGGGGAGAGGCACTAGATACTATACTGAAAATTTGGTGCCTCTACCTAAAAAAATAGCTCCCCCAGAGCCCCTGAAACCTCCAGATCAATTCCCCATTATACCCTTTGAGAAACGATTTCCATAGGGAATAATGAAGACGTTTCCCTCTCCACACACATACCCCTTCTTGCAAATCTGATGTAGGGGATTGCCCTCTCTACTCACCAGCCAGCTTATTTTAACAACAGACACAGAAAGTTGAAGCCTTTCACCACCTCCGGAGGTGCAAAGGCACATGGTCCTTTGGGGCGGGGCAAAAAGCAGCCTGGGAAAGCTCCGGCTGCTGCAATGGAGCTGGGTGGGAAGGGGAGGGGCAAAGAGAAGCTGCTGCAATCGAGGTGAGAAGGGAAGGGAGGAGGAGAAGCATTGGGGATCGGTGGGAACGGGAGAGGAGAAGCTGCTGGGATCGGGGCTGGGTGGGAAGGGCTGCCATTCCCCCCGCTTTCTGAATTTTTGGCCAGCGGGGGGAGGAGGAGGCTCCAAAGCGGGGGTCACCAGGCAAGGCGGGGGATTTGGGAAGCCTAGAACGGCCCCTCCCTTTGTTTATTTTCGTTTTCAGAGGAAGTAAAGTTCTGCAGGAACCAGACCCAGTAAATATTTGTGTGCGAGAGAGGTTGGGGGCAGGGGATTCCCTGGTTTGGAGGCCCTCCCCCCACTTTAGAAAGTGTGGGGAGGGAGAGAAATGTCTACTGGGCTCTCTATTATTCCCTATGGAGAACGTTTCCCATAGGAAATAATGGGGAATTGATCAGCGGGTATTGGGGCTCTGGGGGGGCTATTTTTTGAGGTAGAGGCACCAAATTTTTAATATAGCATCTAGTGCCTCTCCCCAAAATACCCGCCAAGTTTCAAAACGATTGGACCGGGGGGGTCCAATTCTATGAGCCCCAAAATATGGTGCCCCTATCCTTCATTATTTCCTATGGAAGAAAGGCATTTGAAAAGGTGTGCTGTCCCTTTAAATGTGATGGCCAGAACTCCCTTGGAGTTCAATTATGCTTGTCACACCCTTGTTCCTGGCTCCACCCCCAATGTCTCCTGGCTCCACCCCCAAAGTCTCCTGGCTCCGCCCCCAAAGTCCTCAGATATTTCTTGAATTGGGCTTGGCAACCCTAGAGGTGGGATGAGAGGGCTCTCCCAGCAGCTGCCCTTTCAAGGACAGAGTCTCAGAGCAGCCTACAATCTCCTTTCCCTTCCTCCCCCACAACAAGAACCCTGTGAGGTGGGTGGGGCTGAGAGGGCTCTCCCAGCAGCTGCCCTTTCAAGGACAGAGTCTCAGAGCAGCCTACAATCTCCTTTCCCTTCCTCCCCCACAACAAGAACCCTGTGAGGTGGGTGGGGTTGAGAGGGCTCTCCCAGAAGCTGCCCTTTGAAGGACAGAATCTCAGAGCAGCCTACAATCCCCTTTCCCTTTCTCCCCCACAACAAGAACCCTGTGAGGTGGGTGGGGCTGAGAGAGCTCTCAGGGAAACTGCCCTTTCAAGGATAGCTCTGCGAGAGCTATGGCTAACCCAAGGTCATTCCAGCAGCTGCAAGTGGAGGAGTGGGGGAATCAAACCCGGTTCTCCCACATAAGAGTCCGCACACTTCACCACTACACCAAACTGGCTCTCAGGCTAGACCAACAAATAGATATCAAGTCAACCTAGTTTTGGGCTAGCTTGACATTTATTTCTTATGACCAACGTGCATTCGCATTGAGTTACTGCACCGTGTCATACGGCATATTGTATTACTTTGTTGTTTGTAAATTTTCCTTGTTAACGTGGGCTTCGCAACCTTATATATTGTTCTTAATTACAGATGCTAAATACTTCAAACATTTAAGGACTTAAGTCTTTTGTCACCCTGGAGCTTTTCTTTCATTCTTTAGCCCTGCCTGGAGGATGGCAACCATAAAATAGCCAGTCAGAGTAGTTTCCTCCACAAACTGAGTAAAACCCACATTCTTCCTTTCCCTGTACAATGAGCTGCATAGAACAAAGGAGTAGACAAGTTTCACTTTTAAGACCATCTAAGTTTTATTCAGAATGTAAGCTTTCGTGCGCTCTTAAGCAGACTTCATCAGACAAAATGGGAAGGGCAAGCAGCTATTCATGGGAATGTTTTTAGATGATTAAAAGACTCACAAATAGGGGTCTGTGTTTGTTAGTGTTAGAACAAAGCAGGGCTGAAGCAACACCGGAGGGTGATAAAAAGCAGACTGCTGTTGTAGGTGCGAAGTGCCATAAATCTAGGTAACATTCTGGCTTTGTTAGTTTAAATAGAGGGCCTGGTTTCTCAAGAGGTTATACAACAGCAGTCTGCTTCTATGTACGTATGATTCTACGTACCAACTCACTGCCCAGGTACATTAAGAACTGCTGCTTGCCATTCCCGTTTTGTCTGATGAAGTCTGCTTAAGAGCATACGAAAGCTTGCATTCTGAATGAAACTTAGTCGGTCTTAAAGGTGCACTTGTCTACTGCTTTGTTCTATGGCTTCAGACCAACACGGCTGCCTACTGGGAATGATCTGCATACTGATTGCATGTGAAAAGGATGGGGCGTGGCTCAATGGAAGAGCATCTGCCTGGCATGCAGAAGGTCCCAGGTTCGATCCCTGGCAGCATCTCCAGTTAAAAAAGAACCAGGCATGAGGTGATGGGAAAGACCTCAGCCTGAGACCCTGGGGAGCCATGAAGTGGGGCTGTGGCTCAGTGGAAGAGCTTCTGCTTGGCATGCAGAAGGTCCCAGGTTCCATCCCCGACATCTCCAGTTGAAAGGACCAGGCAGGAGGTGATGGAAAAGACCTCAGCCTGAGACCCTGGGGAGCCATGAAGTGGGGCTGTGGCTCAGGGGCACAGCCTCTGCTTGGCAGGCAGAAGGTCCCAGGTTCCATCCCCAACATCTCCAGTTGAAAGGACCAATCAGGAGGGGATGGGAAAGACCTCGGCCTTGAGACCCTGGAGAGCCATGAAGTGGGGCTGTGGCTCAGTGGCAGAGCCTCTGCTTGGCAGGCAGAAGGTCCCAGGTTCAATCCCCAGCATCTCCAGTTGAAAGGACCAGGCAGGAGGCGATGGGAAAGACCTCCACCTGAGACCCTGGAGAGCCATGAAGTTGGGCTGTGGCTCAGTGACAGAGCATCTGCTTGGCATGCAGAAGGTCCCAGATTCAATCCCCAACATCTCCAGTTAAGAAGGACCAGGCAGGAGGGGATGGGAAAGACCTCAACCTCAGACTCTGGAGAGCCATGAACTGGGGCTGTGGCTCAGTGCTAGAGTCTCTGCTTGGCGTGCAGAAGGTCCCAGGTTCAATCCCCGGCATCTCCAGTTGAAAGGACCAGGCAGGAGGGGATGGGAAAGACCTCAGCCTGAGACCCTGAGGAGCCGCTGTCGGTCTGAGTAGTCTCAGCCTAAGCTGTGGAGTCTTGTGAGCAAAAATTATATCTTGTGAGCTCCTTGCATTGAAGTTTGGAGCTGCTCCATAAATGTGTTTGTTCTGAAGTCCTCATTTGGAAAACTGTGTACAATTCTGGTCACCGCACCACAAAAAGATATAGCTTTGGAAAAAGTGCAGAAAAGGGCAACTAGAATGATTAAAGGTTTGGAACACTTTCCCTATAAAGAAAGGTTAAAACGCTTGGGGCTCTTTAGCTTGGAGAAACGTCGACTGCAGGGTGACATGATAGAGGTTTACAAGATAATGCATGGGATGGAGAAAGTAGAGAAAGAAGTACTTTTCTCCCTTTCTCACAATACAAGAACTTGTGGGCACTCAGTGAAATTGCTGAGCAGTCGGGTTAGAACGGATAAAAGGAAGTCCTTCTTCACCCAAAGGGTGATTCACACGTGGAATTCACTGCCACAGGAGGTGGCGGCAGCTGCAAGCATAGACAGCTTTAAGAGGGGATTGGACAAACATTTGGAGCAGAGGTCCATCAGTGGCTATTAGCCACAGAGTATAGATGGAATTCTCTGTCTGGGGCAAGTGATGCTCTGTATTCTTGGTGCTTGGTGGGGGGGCACAGTGGGAGGACTTCTAGAGTCCTGGCCCCACTGATGGACCTACTGATGGACCTCCTGATGGTGCCTGGGTTTTTTGGCCTCTGTGTGACACAGTGTTGGACTGGATGGGCCATTCGCCTGATCCAACATGGCTTCTCTTATGTTCTTATGTGACACAGAGTGTTGGACTGGAGGGGCCATTGCCCTGATCCAACATGGCTTCTCTTATGTTCTTATGTGACACAGAGTGTTGGACTGGAGGGGTCACTGGCCTGATCCAACATGGCTTCTCTTATGTTCTTATGTGACACAGAGTGTTGGACTGGATGGGCCACTGGCCTGATCCAACATGGCTTCTCTTATGTTCTTATGTGACACAGAGTGCTGGACTGGATGGGCCATTAGCCTGATCCAACATGGCTTCTCTTATGTTCTTCTGTGACACAGAGTGCTGGACTGGATGGGCCAGTGGCCTGATCCAACATGGCTTCTCTTATGTTCTTATGTGACACAGAGTGTTGGACTGGAGGGGTCACTGGCCTGATCCAACATGGCTTCTCTTATGTTCTTATGTGACACAGAGTGTTGGACTGGAGGGGCCACTGGCCTGATCCAACATGGCTTCTCTTATGTTCTTATGTGACACAGAGTGCTGGACTGGATGGGCCATTAGCCTGATCCAACATGGCTTCTCTTATGTTCTTATGTGACACAGAGTGTTGGACTGGATGGGCCACTGGCCTGATCCAACATGGCTTCTCTTATGTGACACAGAGTGCTGGACTGGATGGGCCATTAGCCTGATCCAACATGGCTTCTCTTATGTTCTTATGTGACACAGAGTGTTGGATTGGATGGGCCATTGGCCTGATCCAACATGGCTTCTCTTCTGTTCTTATGGAGCCATTTTTCCTGAACTAAGACAAAAAGGTGTGAGTTGGAGGCAAGGGTGGAAATGCGCACGCTCTGAAGAGAAACAGCCTCGGCTCGCCCCTCTCCGGACAAGAAAAGAGATTAGGACCGAAAGATAAGTAAATATTGGGGTCATAATATTTGGCAGTGAAGCTAGAGAGTCAAAGAAATTAAAGGCGTGCTCAGAAGACAGCTAGCACTGAGAAAAAGGGAGTATTTTGGAAAACAGATAAGAACCGGAGGCAGTGATTAGCACCGTTAAAATGGCTGCCACTACAGTGAAACAGCTTTCCGAACAGATAGCACAGTTTCAAGCTTTAATGATGCAGTCTCAGAACAAAATAGAGGAGACTGTTGCTAAAATTAATAATGAAGTTAGCCAGATAAACAAGGATCTGCAAGATATTAGGCAGCTGGCCAACAAGGCTGATAAGGCAGCGTCAACAAATCGGAAGGAGATAGTTTATTTAAAGGAGCAGATTAAAAGCCTCTCTGACAGAGCAAGAAGGGCAAACCTTATCATTCATGGTATTTCAGAAGACATTGACTCACGACACTTGGAAGACGGGATAATAAATTGGCTCTCAGAACAGCAAACAGGTGTTATGATTAATGCTGACCAGGTCGAGAGAGTCCATAGGCTTAGGTCTAGAAGGTCAGGAGGATCTCCGAGACCAGTGATAGTCAAATTTACAAGAGAAAAAGTGCAGCAGCAAGTCTTTTTGGCTTTGAAGAAGAAGAGGGCGCTGGAATTTAAAGGGAAAAGGGTATATGTGAGACAAGACTTTTGCAGTGAAACACTGGAAGAAAAAAGACAAATGAAGCCATTTGCAGATAAACTCTTTCAGAACAAGATATTGTTTACATGGGCTTACCCAGCCACTATTGTGATCTACAAAGAAGGCAAAAGACTCACAGCAAGGAACCCAGCTGAAGCAAGGTGTGAGTTGGAGGCTAAAAAGCTGTGAGCTAGCTCACTAACTCGGCTTAGAGGAAACATTGGTCCCAGCCCAGTCCTCAAACTTCAGTGCCAGATAAAACCCTGTGGAGGCCCCTAGGCAGTCAAAATTTCAGAGTCAGAGAACCCACTCCACTGCCCAAGGGCCCCCCCCCCCTGCAGCCTGCAGGCCCCTTCTCTAAAGCCCCCTGACAAAGCTGCGGGGGAGAGGCAGAGAGAGGCAAACTTGGCGATGACGCCACCAGCAGCCGCCCCGGCCCAGTCGAACCCCTGAGTCTCCCTCAGCCTAACCAACCCCGCAGGGGTGTTGTGAGCTTCCGGTCACCACCAGCCGCTCTCTGACGGGATCGGATTCTTCACCTGTGATGAGCGGCAAGCTGTCCACAGTGGCTGTGACGTCTCTCAGCGCGTAGAGCACCTTGTCTGCCGGAACCAGCTCTCGGCTCTGCTCCACGATGCAGCAGCCGACCGTTTCCAGGATCTCTCTCATCTGAAGGTGTGGAGAAACGCCATTTTAGTCAGTGGTGGTGCTTCATTTGGCAGGGGTCAGTAAATCCCTCAGCAGGCTTTGTAGCCTTCCCCTCACTCCCCCCCTCCCTTCCAGAGCCAAACCAACAACGCTAGGGGGAAAATCTCCTAGAGAGGCAGGAAGTGCTTTTGTTCTTGGCATGTGTGTTAGCAGGAAGAGAAGGGCAGTTGGAAGCCAGCGCTCGAGCGAGCATGTGGTGAGCAATGGAGGCTCCTGCCAGGGAGGCCCCAGGCAGGCAGACTAAGTAAGTAATTCACAAGACAGGGCAAGTTTAGATCAGGGCCAGCAGGACGCGTCTATAACACATTTTGTTTGTCAGGCTGTTTGCTGTGCGTGTGCTGTGCTGTGCTAACCTTTTAAACACAACTGTTTTTGTTTTGTTTTCTTTTCCTATCTTTTTCTCTTTTTAAATAAATATATTTTTACTGTTTAAATGCTGGCAGTCAATCTCTGTACCACCTAGATCCCCAGACCGCTTTAGACCACGCTGTTTTTAAGAAGGGGGCCCCGGGGAAGGGGGAAGGCATGCAGTTGGATAAGGTGCCAATCCTCCAGGGGTGCCCCAAAGAAGCGCTGAGGTCTCTGTGAAACCCAAGTGCAGGGTGGCAGAGGACCTTGAGGCCTGGCCTCACAGCTGGAGAGGGGGATTGGGAGTCCTGTTCCTCTCAATCTGAACCCCGGGACTGAGCAGGTGGTGGCAGCGAGCCCAAGGGGCAGGAGGAGAAATAGCTCCCTCCAGGAGTTGGCGACTCAATAGGGTGCTGACGGGACCGGGTCTGAAGGCAGAATCGGGCCGGTTCCGCCACAGAAGGAGAAAAAGAGGTTGGATTTATGCCCCGCCCTTCACTCGGAGTCCCAGAGGGGCTTACAATCGCCTCCCCTTCTTCTCCCCACAAATAGACACCCCGTGAGAGAGCTCTGAGAGAACTTGTGACTGGCCCGCGGTCACCCAGCTGGCTGCATGTGGAGAAAAAGAAGAGGAGGTTGGATTTATATTCCCTCCTTGCCTCAACTAGGGCCAGGGCTTTTTCAGTCCTGGCCCCGACCTGGTGGAATCAGCTCCCTACAGAGATCCGGGCCCTACCTGGCTTAGTAGCCTTCCGTAGGGCCTGTAAAACGGAGCTGTTCCACCAGGCTTTTAGCTGAGGCTGCGGGCGTCTCTACTTGATCTGGCTGGCCTCCCCTGTCGGCACTGTCCCCTGCGCTATAAAACGGAAGAATATCTGCCATCTTTATGGCATAACATCTCATCATGGCGTGAGATGGGCAGGCTGGGCAATATTGTGATGATTGGAAATTTTCTGAGTGCTATTGAGTTGTCTGTTTCTGCAATGGTTTTATTGTATTTTATTGTTTTGTCATACGTTGTACTCCCCCACCGAGCCCTACGGGGAATGGGCGGAATGGAAATATATTAAAATAAATAAATAAATACCCCACCCTTCACTTGGGATCTCAGAGCATCTTACCATCTCCTTTCCCTTCCCTTTCCCGCAACAGACACCCTGTGAGGCAGGTGGGGCTGAGAGAGCACTCCCGAGAACTGCTCTTGAGCGCAACAGCTCTGAGAGAGCTCTGGCTGACCCAAGGCAGGTGCATGTGGAAGACTGAAATGTGTAGAGAAAGAAGTCCTTTACAAGCATAGCCAGCTTCAAGAGGGGGTTAGATAAAAATATGGAGCAGAGGTCCTTCAGTGGCTATTAGCCACAGGGTGTATATATATGTGTGTGTGTGTGTGTGTATAATTTTTTTGGCCACTGTGTGACACAGAGTGTTGGACTGGATGGGCCATTAGCCTGATCCAACATGGCTTCTCTTATGTTCTTCCTTTCTCACAATACAAGAACTCGTGGGCATTCAATGACATTGCTGAGCAGTTGGGTTAGAACAGATAAAAGAAGTACTTCTTCACCCAAAGGGTGATTAACATGTGGAATTCACTGCCACAGGAGGTGGTGGCGGCCACAAGCATAGCCAGCTTCAAGAGGGGTTTGGATAAAAATATGGAGCAGAGGTCCATCAGTGGCTATTAGCCATAGCATATTGTTGGAACTGTCTGGGGCAGGGATGCTCTGTATTATTTGGTGCTTCTAGCCCCACATGTGAACCTCCTTTTTTTTTGGCCACTGTGTGACACAGAGTGTTGAACTGGATGGGCCATTGGCCTGATCCAACATGGCTTCTCTTATGTTCTTATGTGACACAGAGTGTTGGCCTGGATGGGCCACTGGCCTGATCCAACATGGCTTCTCTTATGTTCTTATGTGACACAGAGCGTTGGACTGGATGGGCCATTGGCCTGATCCAACATGGCTTCTCTTATGTTCTTATGTGACACAGAGCGTTGGACTGGATGGGCCATTGGCCTGATCCAACATGGCTTCTCTTATGTTCTTATGTGACACAGGGTGTTGGACTGGAGGGGCCACTGGCCTGATCCAACAGGGCTTCTCTTATGTGACACGGAGTGTTGGACTGGAGGGGCCATTGGCCTGATCCAACATGGCTTCTCTTATGTTCCTTCTGACACAGAGTGTTGGACTGGAGGGACCATTGGCCTGATCCAACATGACTTCTCTTATGTTCTTATGAGTGGGAAATCAAACCCGGTTCTCCCAGATAAGAGTCCACGCACCTAACCATTACACCAGACTGGCTCTACAAAAGAAGAAGAGGTTGGATTTATACCCCGCCCTTCACTCAGAGTCCCAGAGCAGCTCACAATCTCCTTTCCCTTCCTCTCCCCATATCAGACACGCTGTGAGGTAGATGGGGCTGAGAGCTCTCCCAGAAGCTACTCTTTCAAGTACAACTCCTACAAGTGCTTGGATGACCCAAGGCCTTTCCAGCAGCTGCAAGTGGAGGAGTGGGGAATGAAACCCGGTTCTCCCAGATAAGAGAGCTCTGGCTGACCCAAGGGCATTCCAGCAGCTGCAAGTGGAAGAGGGGGGAATCAAATCCGGTTCTCCCAGATAAGAGAGCTCTGGCTGACCCAAGGCCATTCCAGCAGCTGCAAGTAGAGGAGGGGGGAATCAAACCCGGTTCTCCCAGATAAGAGAGCTCTGGCTGACCCAAGGCCATTCCAGCAGCTGCAAGTGGAGGAGCGGGGAATCAAACCCGGTTCTCCCAGATAAGAGAGCTCTGACTGACCCAAGGCCATTCCAGCAGCTGCAAGTGGAGGAGGGGGGAATCAAATCCGGTTCTCCCAGATAAGAGAGCTCTGGCTGACCCAAGGCCATTCCAGCAGCTGCAAGTGGAGGAGTGCAGAATCAAACCCGGTTCTCCCAGATAAGAGAGCTCTGGCTGACCCAAGGCCATTCCAGCAGCTGTAAGTGGAGGAGGGGGAATCCAACCCAGTTCTCCCAGATTAGAGTCCATGCACTTAACCACTACGCCAAATTGGCTCTACAAAAGAAGAGGTTGGATTTATACCCTGCCCTTCAGTTCACAGACTTCTTTCACTTCCTCTTCCCACAACAGATACCCTGTGAGGCAGGTGGGGCTGAGAGAGCTCTGAGAAAGAGAACTGTGACTGACCCAAGGGTGGACAGTATGGCATCGTACCCCGCTGAGGTCTTTCCCCTGCCTAAAATCCTGCCCTCCCCAAGCTCCGCTCCCCGAATCCCCAGGTCTTTCCCAGCCCAGAGTTGGCAACGCACCCCTTGGAGCATCTCACCTGTTCAGGACTCTGGGAGACCGTGAAGCCAGGCACAGCCTCCAGCTTGTCCAGGGTGCCCCCGGTGTGGCCCAGGCCTCGGCCGCTGATCATGGGCACCTGCAGAGAGGAGGAGGAGGAGGAGAGGGAAAGAAAGAGTAGACTGGCCAAGTCCAATTCAAGAAATATCTGGGGTGGAGCCAGGAGACAATGGGGTGGAGCCAGGAGACATTGGGGGCGGAGTCAGGAGCAAGGGTGTGGCAAGCATCATTGAACTCCAAAGGGAGTTCCAGCCATCACATTTAAAGGGACCGCACACTTTTTAAATGTCTTCCCTCCACTAGAAATCATGAAGGATAGGGGCACCTTCTTTGGGGGCTCATAGAATTGGACCCCCGGGTCCAATCCTTTTGAAACGTGGAGGGTGTTTTGAGGAGACGCATTGGATGCGATGCTGCAAATTTGGTGCCTCTATCTCAAAAAAACAATAAGCAATACTCATCAGGTTTTGTAACACTATGCCAGTTGTACAAACACTTCGTCATAATCATTGTCCCCCCTTTAATTCGCAATACAAATTAGCAAGAAGTCTACAATTTCGTTGAGAACCCACTGGATTCATCCTGAAACCAATGGACTTGGTGTCTGCATAGGAAGAAACTGAAATCGGATTCTGTTTAACAGCCTGAAAACTGAAGAAAATATTAATGGAAATGTTTTGGAACATCTGAAATGGGTGTCTTGTGAAGATTGAAGAAGCTCTTTGTCGTACGCCCCTTTATTGAAGAATTGTAGACTTGTTGCTAATTTGTACTATGAACAAAATCTGTGCTTGTATGATATTTTGGAACATGGTGGATTTTCAGCTGCTTAGTCTAAAACGCTCAGACCCCTTCCGTGTTGTCCCCTGGAAAAGATGGCAGCTTTGGAAGGTGGACTCTAAGGCATTAAACGCTGCGGAGGGTCCTCTGCTACCCAAACCCCACCCTCTCCAGTTCCCAGCCTCAAATATCTAGGGATTTTTGAGCCTAAAGGGGCAACCCTATCCTGGACTGAGAGCTGAACCTGGGAGATGGGTGGGGCTGAGAGAGCTCTCCCAGAAGCTACCCTTTCAAGGATAACTCTGCAAGAGCTCTGGCTGACCCCAGGCCATACCAGCAGCTGCAAATGGAGGAGTGGGGAATCAAACCCAGTTCTCACAGGTAAGAGAGCTCTGACTGACCCAAGGCCATTCCAGCAGCTGCAAGTGGAGGAGTGGGAAATCCAATCCAGTTCTCCCAGATAAGAGAGCTATGGCTGACCCAAGGCCATTCCAACAGCTGCAAGTGGAGGACTGGGCAATCAAACCTGGTTCTCCCAGATAAGAGAGCTATGGTTGACCCAAGGCCATTCCAGCAGCTGCAAGTGGAGGAGTAGGGAATCAAACCTGGTTCTCCCAGATAAGAGAGCTATGGCTGACCCAAGGCCATTCCAGCAGCTGCAAGTGGAGGACTGGGGAATCCAACCCGGTTCTCCCAGATAAGAGAGCTATGGCTGACCCAAGGCCATTCCAGCAGCTGCAAGTAGAGGAGTGGGTAATCAAACCCGGCTCTCCCAGATAAGAGAGCTATGGCTGACCCAAGGCCATTCCAGCAGCTGCAAGTGGAGGACTGGGGAATCCAACCCGGTTCTCCCAGATAAGGGAGCTATGGCTGACCCAAGGCCATTCCAGCAGCTGCAAGTGCAGGACTGGGGAATCAAACCTGGTTCTCCCAGCTCTGGCTGACCCAAGGCCATTCCAGCAGCTACAAGTGGAGGAGGTAGGCTTCCCAACCCCCCCGCTTTGGCGGGAGACTTCTGGGTTCGCAGATAAGAGAGCTCTGGCTGATCCAAGGCCATTCCAGCAGCTGCGAGTGGAGAAGTGGGGAATCAAATCCGGTTCTCCCAGATAACAGAGCTCTGGCTGACCCAAGGCCATTCCAGCAGCTGCAAGTGCAGGACTGGGGAATCAAACCCGGTTCTCCCAGCTCTGGCTGACCCAAGGCCATTCCAGCAGCTACAAGTGGAGGAGGTAGGCTTCCCACCCCCCCCCCCACACCCCCTGCTTTGGCGGGAGACTTCTGGGTTCGCAGCTTCATCCCCCGGTCTCCAGAAATCGGGAAGCGGGGGGGTGGGGAGGGGGGGGAGAACATACCTGTAGGGTTCATGTTGGTGTAGAGCTCCTGAGCAGTTTTTAAAATGTTTGCCCCTTTAAGGCTGGGCAGGAAGGAGGAAACAGGAAGGGCTTCGGAGAACGGCCCCTCCCTTTCTTTGCTTTCGTTTTCACAGCAGGCGGAGTTCTCCGGAAGAAGACCAAGTAAGTATTTGTGTGTGTGAGAGAGGGAGGGGCAGGGAGGGGGGATTCCCTGGTATGGAGGCCTCCCCCTTCCTTTAGAAAGCGTGTGTGTGTGGGGGGGAAGTGTCTACTAGGCACTCTATTATTCCCTATGGAGAACAATTCCCATGGGGAATAATAGGGAATTGATCCGTGGGTATTGGGGGCTCTGGGGAAGCTATTTTTTGAGGTAGAGGCACCAAATTTTCAGTATAGCATCTAGTGCCTCTCCCCAAAATACCCCCCAAGTTTCAAAACGATTGGACCAGAGGGTCCAATTCTATGAGCCCCAAAAGATGGTGCCCCTATCCTTAATGATTTCCTATGGAAGAAAGGCATTTAAAAAGGTGAGCTGTCCCTTTAAATGTGATGGCCAGAACTCCCTTGGAGTTCAATTATGCTTGTCACATCCTTGTTCCTGGCTCCACCCCCAATGTCTCCTGGCTCCGCCCCCAAAGTCTTCTGGCTCCGCCCCCAAAGTCCCCAGATTTTTCTTTAATCGGACTTGGCAACCCTAGGAGGAGGGGGGAATCAAACCCGGTTCTCCCAGATAAAAGTCCACAAGCTTAACCAGAGGTTTTTTTTGTAACAGAAACTCTTTCAACTCTATGATTCACTCGGGTTCAGCTAAGGAATTAGGATTCAACGAGCACATCGCAGGTGGGTTGGCATGGCTGGGGAACAGTGTTGGCCCTCCTGAATTCGGCCCAGACACTGGCCACCTTGGGGGGGGGGGTGGCTCTTACCTTACAGCCACAGGCCGCTAAGGCCGGGGCGAGGGGCAGGCTGACTTTGTCGCCCACCCCGCCTGTGGAGTGCTTGTCCACCAGGAGCCCCTTCCATTTCTCCGGCCACTCCAAGACTTGCCCTGATGCAGCCATCTCCTGGGTTAGCGCTAGGGTCTCTTCCGCATCCATCCCCTGCAGTCGGATGGCCATGAGCATCGCCCCTGGAAGAGAACGGGCGAGGTTAACTCAAGCAGGAAAAAGTCCCTTCCCGCCACTGTTAGGGTTGCCAATCCCCAGGCGGGGCAGAAGCAAAGCAAAATATCTCCACGAAGAACCAGCCTCAAAAAAGTACAAACTAATAAACGTTTTATAAATAAAGCACAAAATAGCACATCCACACCCAAAGTCTCACAGAAGACAAATCAACGTCAATTGGGTGTGGATGTGGCTTTTGTGTCTCGTATTGTGATTAGGTTCACTTCACAATGATGTTTTTTGTTTTACTTATAAAACGTTTCTTAATTTGTACTTTTCTGAGGCTGGTTCTTCGCGGAGGTATTTCTTCTGCTCCGTTGTTCTGTGTTTCTCTGTTTGGTTACCACATAATCCCCAGGCGGGGCAGGGGACCCCCATTGGAAATAATTAAAGATAGGGCCACCTTTTGCGGGGTCATAAGAACATAAGAGAAGCCATGTTAGATCAGGCCAATGGCCCATCCAGTCCAACACTCTGTGTCACACAGTGGCAAAAATTTTTTATACGTACACACACACTGTGGCTAATAGCCACTGATGGACCTCTGCTCCATATTTTTATCTAAACCCCTCTTGAAGCTGGCTATGCTTGTGGCCGCCACCACCTCCTGTGGCAGTGAATTCCACATGTTAATCACCCTTTGGGTGAAGAAGTACTTCCTTTTATCCGTTTTAACCTGGCTGCTCAGCAATTTCATCGAATGCCCACGAGTTCTTGTATTGTGAGAAAGTGAGAAAAGTTCTTCTTTCTCCATCCCATGCATTATCTTGTAAACATCTATCATGTCACCCCGCAGTCGACGTTTCTCCAAGCTAAAGAGTCCCAAGCGTTTCAACCTTTCTTCATAGGGAAAGTGTTCCAGCCCTTTAATCATTCTAGTTGCCCTTTTCTGGACTTTCTCCAATGCTATAATATCCTTTTTGAGGTGCGGCGACCAGAACTGCACACAGTACTCCAAATGAGACCGCACCATCGATTTATACAGGGGCATTATGATGCTGGCTGATTTGTTTTCAATTCCCTTCCTAATAATTCCCAGCATGGCGTTGGCCTTTTTTATTGCAATCGCACACTGTCTTGACATTTTCAGTGAGTTATCTACCACGACCCCAAGATCTCTCTCTTGGTCAGTCTCTGCCAGTTCACGCCCCATCAATTTGTATTTGTAGCTGGGATTCTTGGCCCCAATGTGCATTACTTTGCACTTGGCCACATTGAACCGCATCTGCCATGTTGACGCCCACTCACCCAGCCTCAACAGATCCCTTTGGAGTGCCTCACAATCCTCTCTGGTTCTCACCACCCTGAACAATTTAGTGTCATCCGCAAACTTGGCCACTTCACTGCTCACTCCAATCTTTTTGAAACTTGAGGAGAGGCACTGGATGCTATGCTGGAAGTTTGGTGCCTCTACCTCAGAAAACAGCTTCCCCAGAGTCCCAGATACCCATGGATCAATTCCCCATTATACCCTATGGGAATTGGTCTCCTTAGGGCAGTGTCAGACGTGTAACTTGCTGAAACTGAATTGTAGAATAGAGATGCTTGACATGACTAACGCCATGATGTGCTCTGATGTGAACTCTGCTTTACTAACCCTGAGAAATGTAGCAAGTGCCTTTTCCCAAGCCTGCTGTAACCGCAAGGAGAGAATCTCACACCCAGCCAAGGAGCCATCTGTGGCTTTTGAAGTTAACATCTCCAAGGTCCCTTTCCCTGAGAAAGAGATAAGACCATGGGAAGACCTAAATGTCTCCGGGGGTGTGAAAAGGGCTGTATTGTTTCCTGCTTTTGAAATGTAGAAAAGGCTGGCTTCAGCCTTGAGAAAGTATTAAACTCAATCTGCCTCTCTGCTTGACTGTTTGTTCTCGAATAAATGGATTAATTTTTATCAAAGATTTCAGGTTTTCACGGCTGGTAACATCATTAGGGTTTGTAGAATCTTTCGGGATCAAGTGCCGTGTTCTACTGGAGAAAGTTTTCCTTCCAGACATTTCGTTCTCAGCTGCGGAGAACATCCTCAGTGGCGATTAATTTTTGCAACAATATGATCCGTCTTTATTTGAAGTTCCACGTCTTGACAGGCAGGGGTGGGGAACGTCCATCCCGAGGGCTGTTTACAGCCCTCAAGACTACTTAGTCTGGCCCTCAGGGATTACTGCGCTGAGCCTAGCCACATGGCAGCCTCTCTAGGATCCACTGGCCAGCTGGCATCCCTTTATTTCCCTTTTGTTCCCCACATTTCTTTATTTCCCTTTCTTCTCCCCTTTCTTTTCCTTTCTTTTTCGTGGAGAGCCAGTTTGGTGTAGTGGTGAAATGTGCGGACTCTTATCTGGGAGAACCGGGTTTGATTCCCCCCTCCTCCACTTGCACCTGCCGGAATGGCCTTGGGTCAGCCAGAGCTCTCTTATCTGGGAGAACCAGGTCTGATTCCCCCTTCCTCCACTTGCAGCTGCTGGAATGGCCTTGGGTCAGCCAGAGCTCTCTTATCTGAGAGAACCGGGTTTGATTCCCCACTCCTCCACTTGCAGCTGCTGGAATGGCCTTGGGTCAGCCAGAACTCTCTTATCTGGGAGAACCGGGTTTGATTCCCCACTCCTCCACTTGCACCTGCTGGAATGGCCTTGGGTCAGCCAGAGCTCTCTTATCTGGGAGAACCAGGTCTGATTCCCCCTTCCTCCACTTGCAGCTGCTGGCATGGCCTTGGGTCAGCCAGAGCTCTCTTATCTGGGAGAACCGGGTTTGATTCCCCACTCCTCCACTTGCAGCTGCTGGCATGGCCTTGGTTCAGCCAGAGCTCTCTTATCTGGGAGAACCGGGTTTGATTCCCCACTCCTCCACTTGCAGCTGCTGGCATGGCCTTGGTTCAGCCAGAGCTCTCTTATCTGGGAGAACCGGGTTTGATTCCCCACTCCTCCACTTGCAGCTGCTAGCATGGCCTTGGGTCAGCCAGTGCTCTGGCAGAGGTTGTCCTTGAAAGGGCAGCTGCTGTGAGAGCTCTCTCAGCCCCACCCACCTCACAGGGTGTCTGTTGTGGGGGAAGAAGATAAAGGAGATTGTGAGCCGCTCTGAGACTCTATCCTTGAAAGCGCAGCTTTTGCCAGAGCCCTCTCAGCCCCACCCACCTCACAGGGTGTCTGTTGTGGGAGAGGAAGGAAAAGGAGATTGAGTAGTGTGATTTGGGCAGACTCGGAGGAAGGCAGCCACTTGTCTCTTCGCTCCTACTAACGCTAAGTTGTTTTAATCTTTTAACTTTTATCTTGCCTTGATAGAAGGAATTGTTTTTAAATAATCTTATCCTATCACCTCACTTTTAATATTTGGTGCCTCTGTTTTGTCTTTCCCAAGCTCTGGCCGTTTAATTAGTCAATAAGCCTCTGCTTTCGTTTTCTGAATCAGAAGCTGCTGCAGCTAACGACCTACAGCTGAAGTTTTATAAAGTTTTACATAGTCTTAGCCTGTCTCTCAAAGACAGGGTTTTATTTTTTGTTTTGTTTTTTTAGAATCTTTTAATCTGAACTGAAGGTTGAAATTAAGTCAACTCCTGCAAAGCAACAAGGCAGAGTGCAGTCGGCTACAGAGTTGGCTCTGACAAATTTGGCTTTTAAAGATATTTTACGATATTCTTAGCAGATGTTGCGGCTTTTATCTGTAAGTTTTAAGACATTAGTTGTTTGGTATTTTTTTATTCATTTTTATCAGGACAGGGCTAATTGCCACCCAATAGAACCCTTTTAATGGCATGGGGCAAGCGGCCAAGAGAAGTGGAGGAGGAATCTGCTTCTTTGCCACTTTGCAAACAGTTCAGGATAGAGGACTTTTTTACCCTAAACAATAAGTCCGAATCTGCTCTGCCGTCATTTGCTATTGAAACATCGAATCGTTTCTCCCCTCTAGAAGACAAGGTAGAGCCTGCTGAAAAGGAGGAACCGACTAATGAATTGACTAATGAGTCTGACCACGAAGATGGCGTTGACTCTCAACTCCTGTCTGGGGTGGGGGCTTTAAAGGTGCAGCAGAGTCAGCATGATAATGAAGAAAGATCCATGTCTTCTGACGAGCTCGCCCCAATTACCCTGACTGCAAGCACAGTGGATTGTATCTTTAAAAAGTTAAAGGGTTTAGAAGACCAAATACTTGACCTTTCTTTGGAACTAAAGAGACTATCAGTGTCCATGGATAAAGTCTACTTAGCCCAGCTGGATGATACCTCTATTGGAGCTCTAGCCCCTTTAAAGCGACGTCCGTCTGCAACTCAGGAGGTTGATCCCCGGAGCTCCTTTACGGAGTCTAAGGTCAGCATGGGCCTTAAAAGGAACGTGCAACAATTGGTTCTACAGCCCAATAAGGTATGCATCACTGTTTGTCCTTATGGCAGAAAGACCCCATGCTGGAGAAGTAAACTTTTAGCTAAATCCCATCTCTGTGAACTTCTTCATCTGAACTATCACAAAATTGACTTGATTACCATTGAATCTCTTAATGATCAGTCTCAAATGCAGAGGATTCTGCTTACCTTTCAATCCCCCAACATTCCCTCACTAATTTTGAGGTGAAAGAATTACTTATGGTCAAAGGGGGTTTTCCCCGTACGGTCTTTTATTAACTCTCAAACTAATGCTCTGCTGCCTAACCTGTCCGCAGGGGTCAGTACGCGAAGTAATCCCCATCTCTTGAAGAACGCATCATCTTCAGCGGCAAAATATAAGGCTGCGATGTGTCTTAAGGCATCCAGATCTGGTCAGTCCCAAGCAAACCCCGAGTTGCATAATGAGTCATCAGTGCAGCCCTCTATGGATGTGACGCATAGTCCCCTTAATGTTTCATTAGAAGATGACCTTTTGCAGTCATTCGGGAGTCTTCCAGCAAAAGATCAACAGGCGATACTCGTAAGACTTGAAGGTACTAAGCTGCAGCTGCAAAGGTCTTTAGAGCCGGGAAAATCAGTTCCTTCAATCAACCTGGATCCTGCTGGCAACCCCCTGTCCCCTTCTCCTCCATCAGCTGACTTAATCGATCTGTCTATGGAACTCTCTCTAACTGGCTCAACGGCACCCCAACATAACGGTTGTATTTTCACTGATGATTCCAGGGTGTTAGAAAGGATATCCATTATTGATTGACTACCAGCTAGGGAAGCCACAAGGAAGATCCACATCATCTCCTGGAACATGGCTGGGTGGAAGAGTAAAGTGAATGACTCAGATTTTTTGGACTTTTTGAAATCCTTTGATTGTGTCTTCCTTCAGGAAACATGGGCAGAAGACTGTTTTAGACTGACGGATTTTAAAGTTTTTAATCTCCCCGCTTATAGATCTCGCTCTAAAGGTCGCAGTAAAGCAGGCCTGGCTGCTTTGGTGAAATCCAGCTTACCATTTAAGGTGATCCTCTTGGATCCTTGCCCGCCAATTGCCCAGGCTTTATTGCTGTCCTCCCCAGCACTGACCCTAATCATGATTAATGTTTATTTAGCCCCTTCTAATGGTGAGCTGGAGTTTGATGCTGTCTGGGAGAAATTTTCTGACTATGTGATGTCTTTGTCTAGGAAATTCCATACTGCTCAGCTCATGATTTTTGGTGATTTTAATGCTCGGATAGGCAGTAACAATCAGAAATGGATCTCTCATTTTGGCTTTGAAGCGGTTGAATCCCTTCCACTTCAATTATGTTTACCCCGTTGTTCTAAAGATACTTTAACCAACAAGGCGGGTCTTAGATTAATTGAATTCTGCATAGCGCACAATGTTATAATATTTAATGGTCTCTCCAAATTTCCGGCTGCAACTGACTTTACTTTTTTTTCCACAAGGGGTTGCAGTGTGATAGATTTTTGTGTGGGTTCACCCAACCTTCTGTCATCTATCGATAACTTTTACATCGATCCGCGCACAGAAAGTGACCACCTGCCCCTAACTCTATCCCTAAGATTGGATCTGGAGGTTAATATGGTATCACCTTCCCAATCCGTGAAGGCCCCTGAGAATGTTCTAAAAAAAATCAAGTGGTCCCCGGCCCTAGAAAGGGAGTTTTCTTCCCTCTTTGGCTCTGAAGTGCTACGCAGATTAAGGGATTCAATCATAAATTCCAATTCAGACGATTCAATCCTTTCTGGATTTTCATTATTAATTGATTATTGTAGTGCCAAAGCTAAACCTGTGATCTTGTCTAGGTCTAGTTTCTCCAGCTGGTTTGATACAGATTGTTTAGCTTGGAAACAAGAACTGAGAGCTCATTTTAAAGAGGCTTGTCAATCCAAAGACCAATCAAAAATTAAGGCCTACATTGCTTACAAGACAGCCTACCTGGAGCTTACTACATCTAAAAAGAAAGTTTTCTTTCAGAGTAAATGGGACCAACTTTACCACTCGATAAAATCTAACGGTAATAAGGCTTTCTCGAGAATCATTTCAGGCAATCTAAAAAACAATTCTGTTACTGACCCAAATATCTCTGAGCAAACATGGGTTGATTACTTCTCTAACATTTTTGCTGCTCCATGTGTATCCCCTCCTATCTTAGCAAACCTCTCAGTTACTGATATGCCGATCTGGCCTCCAGTAACTCTAGAGGAAATCAGTGAGTTATTGAAGGATTTAAAAGCGGGTAAAGCACCTGGCCCTGATGGCCTTCCCGCTGAGGTATTCACAAAGTTTGCCGATTGGTGGCTCTTGCCCCTTGCAAAATTGTTCTCTTTTATCGATCTGTATGGCTCCATCCCTGACCCTTGGCTTGACTCTATAATAATTCCAATATACAAAAAGGGGGGGTTGGAGTTACCAGAAAATTTCTGCCCCATTAGTTTATTATCTATAGTGGGCAAACTGTATGCAAAACATTTAGAACTCCGATTAACTGACTGGATGCGCCTAGGCAACATCATAGGTCCTGAACAGATTGGCTTCTCCAAAGGCAAATCTGCTATGGATCACTGCTGCACTCTGGCCTTCCTTGCTGAAAAATATATGCATACCGGGTCAAAAAAATTATACGCTGCCTTCATCGATTTGAAGGGCGCTTTTGATTCAATAGATAGAGCCCAACTATGGATCAAGCTAGGTCACCTGGGAATGGACCCTCGTCTGCTGTTTCTCTTGAGGAAACTTCATTCTAATACCTTTTGCCAAGTGAAATTTTCTTCTAGCGGTGACTTGACTAGTAAAATCCCAGTGTTAAAGGGGGTTAAACAAGGTTGCGTGCTGGCCCCGCATCTTTTTAATCTAATTTTTGAACCCTGTCAACGGTCATCCGCCTAAACTTGCAGGCCGAGCAGTCCCCTTATTACTTTATGCCGATGACACTACCATCCTCTCTTGTACAAGAGTGGGCCTGCAAAGGTATTTGAATGCCTTTTATGACTACTGTAATTGTAATTCACTTACTATCAATTACACCAAATCTAAAGTAGTTGTCTTTTCAAACTGCTGGGGCCCACAGAGATGGTTTATTGGCAATTCAACAATCGAGCAAACAAAAAATTTTAAATACTTGGGGATCACTTTTAACCACAAGTTAAGCTGGGTTTCACATCATAACAACACCGTCAACTTGGCTAAATGTTCAGCTGCTCAAATTAAACAGTTTTTCTTTGCAAGGGGCAACCAATTAGTTCCAGCAGCTATTAAAGTGTTCAAAGCCAAAACGCTTGCCCAAATCCTCTATGGTATCCCTATTTGGATCTCAGCTTTTACCAGGAAAGTGGAGGGCATTCAAGCCTCATTCTTTAGACAAATTCTTGGTTTGCCAAAATGTGTGTCCTACTTTGCTCTCTGCTCTGAAGTGGGTCAGTCTTTGGTGGAGACAAAAGCCTGGATTGCAGTGTTTAAATTCTGGCTCAAAATTCATTTTAGAACAGATCCCAACAGCCTTCTTGATTGTATGAAAAGAGACCCATATATTTCATCCTGGACAGCAGTGCTTCTGTCTAAACTCAATCAATTGGGGTTAGAGGTAGATGATTTTTCTACCGCTGATGAGTCATATATCTTCAGATGTATTAAACTGAGACTATGGGAATCGGAGGATACGAAATTACAGCCAACTGACCCTTATATTTGCTCTCCAGCTTCCTTAGGTCTTTATGCTTTTTGTGGCAAAATGCCCAATTATCTATCAGACCTAACCACTCCAAGTCATCGCAGGGCATTTATGTTGGCTAGACTAAACGCGTTTCCCTCCAAAGTTTTACAAGGGAGATATCAGCGAGTCCCTTTAGCCGACAGACTTTGCTCCTGTGGTGCAAATACCCCTGACTCAATCCAGCATATATTGCTTGATTGTTCTTTATACCATAACCTCCGTAAAGATTTATTTGGCAAGCTTTCTTTTTCTCCAGATTTGTCTATTCTGCCACCCTGTTGTTATTTATTGAGTGATACTGAGGGGGTGGTTAGTGAGGCTGTGGCAAAATTTCTGGCTGACATCCTTAAATTTAATTCTGACCATGTTTGAATGCATCTGTAAGCTTGGTTTTATCTTGATTTTATCTCCAATGTTTAAATTTTTATATTCTGTGTATTTTTATCTGAATCTATTATGCCATTAAAGGTTTGGTATGGTATGGAAAAGGAGATTGTGAGCCGCTCTGAGACTCTTCAGAGTGGAGGGTGGGATATAAATCCAATATCATCTTCTTCTTTATTTCCCTTTTGTTCCCCACATTTCTTTATTTCCCTTTCTTCTCCCCTTTATTTTCCTTTCTTTCCATTTCTTCCCCCCCCCCATTTCTTTATTTCCTGTTATTCTAACTTCTTCCCACTCCCTTCTTTATTTTCCTTCATTACCCAGTTCAATTTGCACGTGATTATCCCAGAGGCTGTGGCCTAATATGCTAATGATTATGTGACCTAATCTGTTGATATTAGAGGATGTGGTCTAATATGCTAATGAGTTCTTGCTGGGCTTTTTCTACAAAAAAACCCACAACCCCAAACCTAGGCATTTGCCTAGGGCGGTGGGTCGCGTGGGTGCCAAATTAGGCTCTCCCCACATGACTTCAAATAGAAAAACAATTATTTGCATTAATTTTGCCAGCCCGAATCATTCTCCCTCGGCGGAGCACTGTTTTTTAAGCTGATAATTTTGTATGGCCCGCAAATGATGTTATAAATATCCAAATGGCCCTTGGCAGAAAAAAGGTTCCCCATCCCTGCCATAGGGAATAATGGAGTGCTCCCCCTGCTTTCTGACCCTAAAGTGGGGGAAGGGCCTCCAAACCAGGGGATCCCTGCCCCCATCTGGGGATTGGGAACCCTAATTTGATGGCCCCTGACCGGCATCCGTTTCTCCCCTCCTTCTTCCAGCCCCTCTTCCCCCCATCCCCCACTCCTCACCAATCTGCCCATCCTTCAGGGTGCCTCTCGTCACGCCGTGGATGAAGGTCCGGATGTCCTCCTCTTGAAGCTTCTCGCCATCCCGTTTCTTACGGATTATTTCTGGGACGCTGACGCTGCTGCCTGGATCTTGGGCCGGGGTGTGAGGAGGTCCCATCTCTGCAAGGGAAGGGCGAGTTGAGCTGCAGGGCACCAGCTTTGTGAAGCTTCTGTTTCCAAGGCCTGTCTGTCAAGGAGTTCTCCCCAAATCACAACTGATTGGCAGACGACAGAGACCTGACAGTTGTTTGGGAGGACACACACCATGGAATTATACTAGGGTTGTGTCAGGTCTGGTTCAAGAAATAGCTGGGGACTGGGGGTGGAGCCAGCAGACATTGAGGGTGGAGCCAGGACACTTTGGGGGTGGAGCCAGGAGACACTGGGGGTGGAGCCAGGAGACACTGGGGGTGGAGCCAGGACACTTTGGTGGTGGAGCCAGGACACTTTGGAGGTGGAGCCAGGAGACATTGGGGGTGGAGCCAGGACACTTTGGGGGGTGGAGCCAGGACACTTTGGAGGTGGAGCCAGGAGACATTGGGGGTGAAGCCAGGACACTTTGGGGATGGAGCCAGGAGACATTGAGGGTGGAGCCAGGACACTTTGGAGGTGGAGCCAGGAGACATTGAGGGTGGAGCCAGGACACTTTGGAGGTGGAGCCAGGAGACATTGAGGGTGGAGCCAGGACATTTTGGGGGGTGGAGCCAGGAGACCTTGGGGATGGAGCCAGGACACTTTGGGAGGTGGAGCCAGGACACTTTGGAGGTGGAGCCAGGAGACATTGAGGGTGGAGCCAGGACATTTTGGGGGGTGGAGCCAGGAGACCTTGGGGGTGGAGCCAGGACACTTTGGGAGGTGGAGCCAGGACACTTTGGAGGTGGAGCCAGGACACTTTGGGGGTGGAGCCAGGAGACATTGAGGGTGGAGCCAGGACACTTTGGAGGTGGAGCCAGGAGACATTGAGGGTGGAGCCAGGACACTTTGGAGGTGGAGCCAGGAGACATTGAGGGTGGAGCCAGGACATTTTGGGGGGTGGAGCCAGGAGACCTTGGGGATGGAGCCAGGACACTTTGGGAGGTGGAGCCAGGACACTTTGGAGGTGGAGCCAGGACACTTTGGAGGTGGAGCCAGGAGACATTGAGGGTGGAGCCAGGACATTTTGGGGGGTGGAGCCAGGAGACCTTGGTGATGGAGCCAGGACACTTTGGGAGGTGGAGCCAGGACACTTTGGAGGTGGAGCCAGGACACTTTGGGGGTGGAGCCAGGAGACATTGAGGGTGGAGCCAGGACATTTTGGGGGGTGGAGCCAGGAGACCTTGGGGATGGAGCCAGGACACTTTGGGAGGTGGAGCCAGGACACTTTGGAGGTGGAGCCAGGACACTTTGGGGGTGGAGCCAGGAGACATTGAGGGTGGAGCCAGGACACTTTGGAGGTGGAGCCAGGAGACATTGGGGTGGAGCCAGAAGCAAGGGTGTTACAAGCATCATTGAACTCCAAAGGGAGTTCTGGCCATCACATTGAAAGGGACCTCACACCTTTTAAATGCCTTCTCTCTTGGAAACAAAGAAGGCTAGGGCCATCTTCTTTGGGGGGCTCATAGAATCGGAACCCCTAGTCCAATCTTTTTGAAACTTGGAGGGTGTTTTGAGGAGAGGCACCAGATGCTATGCTGAAAATTAGGTGCGTCTACTTAAAAAAAAACCCCTTCCAAGCCCCAGATACCCACGGATCCATTATAACCTATGAGAATTGGTCTCTATACGGAATAATGGAGCACCAAGCAGACATTTCCCTCCCCCCCTCACACACACTTTCTGATGACCCTGAACCAGGGGGCCTTCAAACTGGGGGATCCCCTGCCCTCACGTGGGGATTAACCCGCAGTAATCATGCTGATTTGCTTTGTTACTTTCTTAGAGGGATTGCTGGCTTGCTAATCTACTGTGCTATGTCTGTAACACTTCATAAGTAACTTTCTGCCCAGGGAATGTGTGGTACAACTAGGCACTGAAGGGCAGTTGCTTCTCAGGCCCAGAGACTTTCCCTTTAGAGAATAACCTGCTTCAGCTAGAACTGATAAGAGCAGGGGATGCTCTCCTTGGAAGGAAGAAAGATGCTCTGAGTTCAGCATTGTAATGGCCAGAACACAAGTTTAAGAATATAAGAACATCAGAGAAGCCATGTTGGATCAGGCCAACGGCCCATCCAGTCCAACACTCTGTCACATAAGAACATCAGAGAAGCCATGTTGGATCAGGCCAATGGCCAATCCAGTCCAACACTCTGTGTCACATAAGAACATCAGAGAAGCCATGTTGGATCAGGCCAATGGCCAATCCAGTCCAACACTCTGTGTCACATAAGATCATCCGAGAAGCCATGTTGGATCAGGCCAATGGCCGATCCAGTCCAATACTCTGTGTCACATAAGATCATCCGAGAAGCCATGTTGGATCAGGCCAATGGCCAATCCAGTCAAACACTCTGTGTCACATAAGATCATCCGAGAAGCCATGTTGGATCAGGCCAATGGCCGATCCAGTCCAACACTCTGTGTCACATAAGATCATCCGAGAAGCCATGTTGGATCAGGCCAATGGCCTATCCAGTCCAACACTCTGTGTCACATAAGATCATCCGAGAAGCCATGTTGGATCAGGCCAATGGCCGATCCAGTCCAACACTCTGTGTCACATAAGAACATCCGAGAAGCCATGTTGGATCAGGCCAGTGGCCCATCCAGTCCAACACTCTGTGTCACATAAGAACATAAGAGAAGCCCTGTTGGATCAGGCCAGTGGCCCATCCAGTCCAACACTCTGTGTCACAGAAGAACATCAGAGAAGCCATGTTGGATCAGGCCAATGGCCGATCCAGTCCAACACTCTGTGTCACATAAGAACATCAGAGAAGCCATGTTGGATCAGGCCAACGGCCCATCCAGTCCAACACTCTGTGTCACATAAGAACGTAAGAGAAGCCATGCTGGATCAAGCCAATGGCCCGTCCAGTCCAACACTCTGTGTCACATAAGAACGTAAGAGAAGCCATGTTGGATCAGGCCAATGGCCCATCCAGTCCAACACTCTGTGTCACATAAGAACAGAAGAGAAGCCATGTTGGATCAGGCCAATGGCCCATCCAGTCCAACACTCTGTGTCACATAAGAACAGAAGAGAAGCCATGTTAGATCAGGCCAGTGGCCCCTCCAGTCCAACACTCTGTGTCACATAAGAACATAAGAGAAGCCATGTTGGATCAGGCAAGTGGCCCTTCCAGTCCAACTCTCTGTGTCACATAAGAACATAAGAGAAGCCATGTTGGATCAGGCCAATGGCCCATCCAGTCCAACACTCTGTGTCACATAAGAACGTAAGAGAAGCCATGTTGGATCAGGCCAATGGCCCATCCAGTCCAACACTCTGTTTCACATAAGAACAGAAGAGAAGCCATGTTGGATCTGGCCAATGGCCCATCCAGTCCAACACTCTGTGTCACATAAGAACAGAAGAGAAGCCATGTTAGATCAGGCCAGTGGCCCCTCCAGTCCAACACTCTGTGTCACATAAGAACATAAGAGAAGCCATGTTGGATCAGGCAAGTGGCCCTTCCAGTCCAACTCTCTGTGTCACATAAGAACATAAGAGAAGCCATGTTGGATCAGGCCAATGGCCCATCCAGTCCAACACTCTGTGTCACATAAGAACAGAAGAGAAGCCATGTTGGATCAGGCAAGTAGCCCCTCCAGTCCAACTCTCTGTGTCACATAAGAACATAAGAGAAGCCATGTTGGATCAGGCCAATGGCCCATCCAGTCCAACACTCTGTGTCACATAAGAACAGAAGAGAAGCCATGTTGGATCATGCCAATGGCCCATCCAGTCCAACACTCTGTGTCACATAAGAACATCAAAGAAGCTATGCTGGATCAGGCCAATGGCCCATCTAATCCAACACTCTGTGTCACATATAAACATAAGAGAAGCCATGTTGGATCAGGCCAATGGCCCCTCCAGTCCAACACTCTGTGTCACATAAGAACGTAAGAGAAGCCATGCTGGATCAAGCCAATGGCCCGTCCAGTCCAACACTCTGTGTCACATAAGAACGTAAGAGAAGCCATGTTGGATCAGGCCAAAGGCCCATCCAGTCCAACACTCTGTGTCTCATAAGAACGTAAGAGAAGCCATGTTGGATCAGGCCAAAGGCCTGTGTCACATAAGAACATAAGAGAAGCCATGTTGGATCAGGCCAATGGCTCCTCGAGTCCAACACTGTGTCACATAAGAACGTAAGAGAAGCCATGCTGGATCAGGCCAAAGGCCCATCCAGTCCACGCTAGAAACCCTCCCACTACAGCCCCTCCCAAGCACCAACAATACAGAGCATCACTGCCCCAGACAGTTCCAACAATATGCTGTGGCTAAGAGCTATGGATGGACCTTTGCTCCAGATGCTTATCCAATCACCTCTTGAAGCTCACCATTCAGTCTGACTTTCTCCTCTCTTGTAGGAAAGGATGGTGCACAACTCATTCTGGTAGCCTGCCTGCCTCTCTGCTGGGAGTTCCTACACTCTTTTTGCAAAAAAAGGAAAGGGAAGGGAAGGTCCCCCTGTGCAAGCACCAGTCATTTCTGACTCTGGGGTGACGTTGCTTTCACAAAGTTTTCAAGGCAGACTTTTTTATGGGGTGGTTTGCCCTTGCCTTCCCCAGTCCTCTCCACTTTCCCCCCAGCAAGCTGGAGATTCATTTTACCGACCTTGGAAGGACGGAAGGCTGAGTCAACCTTGAGCCGGCTACCTGAAAACCCAGCTTCCACCAGGGATCAAACTCACGTCGTGAGCAGAGAGTTCAGACTGCAGTACTGCGGCTTTACCACTCTGCACCACGGGGCTACTGGTTTTGCAAAAAAAGGACCCTTTTTTAAAAAATTTAAATTCTAATTTTAGTTTGTCAGAAATATTTATCCCAAAAGTCTTCGGCATCCAGCGTGGTCTAGGAAAAATGAAGAGAGATCGGACCTGTAAAACCCGCTTTCATATCTGGTCAGCCGTGAAATTATTGATCCCCCCCCCCGTTTTTTAAAAATTGGTGATCAGTGCGGGGTGGGGGGGGGAGCGGTGCGGCAGAAGTTAACCTTGCCTGGGGTTCCAGATAGTCTACGGCTGATCCCGATGAGCTTGCCCTCTTCCACTCAGTGCTTTTTTTAATAGGAAAAGCCCATCAAGAACTCATTTGCATGTTAGGCCACACCCCTGCCATCACCATTGTTCTGCACAGGGCTTTTTTGTAGGAAATCCCATCAGGAACTCATTTGCATATTAGGCCGCAACCCCTGCCATCACCAATGTTATGCACATGGCTTTTTTGTAGAAAAAGCCAGCAGGAACTAATTTGCATGCTAGGCCACACCCCCTGGTGCCAAGCCAGCCAGAACTGCGTTCTTGCTTCAAAAATCTCCTGCTGCTTCCATTCATGTTTGAGCCAGAAAATTGGCTTCTTAATCCTGGGGGTGTATGAGAAACCCAGGCTGGGCCAACGAGAGGAGTCCCAGTCTCCAGGTAGCGCCTGGGAATCTCCTGGGATCTCCAGACAACAGAGATGCATTCCCCTGGAGGAAATGGCTGCTTTGGAGGATGGACTCAGCGGCACTGAGGTCTCGCCCCTCCACAAGTCGCGTCCTCCACACCCTCACCCTCCAAATTCCCAGGACATTCCCAATCCAGACGTCGGCAGCATGCTTCAGGGCTAGGCTTCCCAACCATCCCGCCCTGGCGGGGGACCCCCAAATTTTTAGCCTCCTCCCCCGCTCTTAAAAAATCTGGGGGGCGGGGGGAGAGAGAACATACCTGTAGGCATCATGTTGTTTTACACCTTGGGATCCGTTTTTAAAATGTGTCCCTTTAAGGCTGCACAGGAAACAGGAAAGAGGAACGGCCCCTCCCTTTCTTTTCCTGTGCAGCCTTGCTTTCGCTTTCACAGCGAGCAAATTCTGCTGGAAGAAGACCAAGTACGGTAAGTATTTGTGTGTGTGAATATGTGTGTAAGAGAGGGAGGGGGCAGGGAGGGGGGATTCCCAGGTATGGAGGCCCTCCCCCCCCTTTAGAAAGCGTGGGGAGGGAGGGAAATGTCTACTAGGCACTCTATTATTCCCTATGGAGAATGATTCCCATAGAGAATAATACGGAATTGATCCATGGGTATTGGGGGCTCTGGGGGGGCTATTTTTTGAGGTAGAGGCACCAGATTTTTAGTATAGCAGCTAGTGCCTCTCCCCAAAATACCCCCCAAGTTTCAAAAATATTGGACCAGAGGGTCCAATTCTATGAGCCCCAAAAGATGGTGCCCCTATCCTTAATTATTTCCTATGGAAGAAAGGCATTTAAAAAGGCGTGCTAGCCCTTTAAATGTGATGGCCAGAACTCCCTTGGAGTTCAATTATGCTTGTCACATCCTTGTTCCTGGCTCCACCCCCAATGTCTCCTGGCTCCACCCCAAAGTCTCCTGGCTCCGCCCCCAAAGTCCCCAGATTTTTCTTTAATTGGTCTTGGCAACCCTATTTAGGGCCGTTCTGCAGCAGCACAGTCCAGTCGCTGCAGTTTCTCCTAACCTAAAGGACGCAGGAGGCCTCTAAGTTTTTGTAACTAAAGCCAGAGGTCCCCCAAATCCTGTCTGCTGTTCCTTTTTGGGTTTTTTTAAAATAAATTTTATTTTATTGAATCTAATCCAATACAAAGGGAGCACAGGGAAAACAAATAATAAAAAATATGAATTTAACCTGCGAGGATCCAATTTAGACCATTGGATGCATATAACAAACAATTTACAAGAACCGTGCATAATATGCTAGTATCATAGAATCGTAAAGTTGGAAGGGACCTCCAGGGTCATCGAGTCCAACCCCCTGCACAATGCAGGAAACTCACAAACGCCTCCCCCTAAATTCACAGGATCTTCCTTGCTGCCAGATGGCCATCTAGCCTCTGTTGAACAACCTCCAAGGAAGGAGAGCCCACCACCTTCCGAGGAAGCCTTTTCTACTGAAGAACCGCTCTAACTTATAGAATCATAGAGTTGGAAGGGACCTCCAGGGTCATCTAGTCCAACCCCCTGCACAATGCAGGAAACTCACAAACCCCTCCCCCTAAATTCACAGGATCTTCCTTGCTGTCAGAGGGCCATCTAGCCTCTGTTGAAAAACCTCCAAGGAAGGAGAGCCCACTACCTTCTGAGGAAGCCTGTTCATAGGACCTTTCCTCATAGGACTTGGTCTCCAGACCCCTCCCCATCTTCGTCGCCCTCCTCTGGACCCGTTCCAGCTTGTCTATATCCTTCTTAAAATGTGGTTCCCAAAACTGAGCACAATACTCCAGATGAGGTCTTACCAGAGCAGAGTAAAGCGATACCATCACATCACGTGATCTGGACACTACTTCTGTTGATACAGCCCAAAATTGCATTTGCCTTTTTAGCCACCGCATCACACTGTTGACTCATGTTCAGCGTATAATCCACTAAGACCCCTCGATCCTTTTCGCACATACTACTGCTAAGACATAATAGCTATGGCATTAAGAATTGAGAAATAGCCTATTATTCATTCTATGAGGCAAAAAATAAAATTTCCCAAAGAATTCCAAAACCGGGGCCCAAAGCAAATCATAATCTCTAGCCAAATCAGTATCATTATCGAAGGAAGGGTTATCCATTCTCTTTCCCATTACATACTGATCCCATAACTTATCGTACCACCTTTCAATTGTGGGGGTATGTGGGGGTTTCCAATTTTTAGCAATCGTCTGCTGTTCCCACAACAAAAGCGCAGGACAGCCCCACAGCCAGTTAAGGTTCAGAAGCCTTGCCCTCCTCAAAGGGGGATGCACTCTGCGCATGCTCAGAAATACCCTGCCACTGTTGACCCTTTGTGTACTGTTGCCCCAAAGGTCCAGTCAGTGGTATTCTTGACATCCCACCCAGGTGTTGCTGAAGCTCATGCGGAGTTACCTGGATCTCTGAGGCCTTTGGAGGAGAACATCGTCAGGAGAAGAGACTGAAGAGATGTTACAGGCCTCACCTACTGCTATGGAGACAAGTCAGCATTAGTCACCCTGGAGGAAATGGCTGTTTCAGAGGGTGGAGTGCATTGCATTATACCCTGCAGAGGTCCAGCCCCTCCCCAAGCCCCGCCCACCCCCGGCTCCACCCCCACAAGGCTAGAAATTGCACACTCTGGATTTTGGCCATCTAAGTGGAACTTTTCCCAACCATTGGGGAATTAAGGTTGTGGGGGAAAACAGCGGGCTCGCCTCTCCTGATTTGATTTGTTTTGTTTTGCAAAATGAGATTTCAGGCGGCTCTTAACGCTATAAGCCGCTTTGAGAACTGATAAGGGGGAGAAACAGAAGCATTTCAAAGAGGTTAAATCAAAGTTCTACAATGATAAAGGCCCAACGGGAACACACTTTGCGCTGTGCATTTGTTACCCAGATTGTACACCTATCCTGTGCATTTAAAAAAAGGAACTAAATGAAGGGTTTTCAAGGCTCGGACGACGTTACATGGTTTTTAAAGCTGAAATGCTTACAAGCTCGAATGTAGCACGACAGAAGGTGAGTTCTCACAACAGAGCGCAAATCTGAAAGCTGTTATTTCAGAAGTGAGTTGTTGGACACGTCCTATTGTACTTCCTTTTAACTGTGATCTTAGGTAGGATTTTATTGCTCCTGTTCTTCAAAAAAATCCCAGTTCTAGTTCACAAGCCATGGGTCAAGCCAGTGGCCAGATGTTGTGCAGACGCCGCAACTGATTGTGTTCTGCATTAGAATCACAGAATCATAGAACTGGAAGGGACCTCCAGGGTCATCTAGTCCAAACTCCCTGCACAATGCAGGAAAGTCACAAATTCCTCCCCCTAAATTCACAGGATCTTCATTGCTGTCAGATGGCCACCTAGCCTCTGTTGAAAAACCTCCAAGGAAGGAGAGCCCACCACCTCCCAAGGAGGAAGCCTGTTTCACTGAGGAACGATCAGGACTTTCTTCCTCATGTTGGGCTGGAAACTCTTTTGATTTAATTTCAACTTGTTGGTTCTGGTCCGACCTTCTGGGGCCACAGAAAACAATTCCATTCCATCCTCTAGATCATGGGTGGCCAATGGTAGCTCTCCAGATGTTCTTTCCTACAACTCCCATCAACTCCCATGGCCAATGGCTGGGGCTGATGGGAGTTGTAGGCAAAAAACATCTGGAGAGCTACTGTTGGCCACCCCTGCTCTAGATGACAGCCCTTCAAGTACTCATATCACCTCCGAAGTCTGCTCAAATTCGTGTTTGTTACATCAGTCCAGCCATCTCATCTTTTGCCGTCCCCTTCTTCTTTGGCCTTCTGTCTTTCCTATCATCAGGATCTTCTCCAGGGAGTGCTCCCTTCTCATTGGGTGGCCAAAGGATTTGAGCTGCAGCTTCAGCATCTGACCTTCCAGGGAACAGTCAAGGTGGATTTCCCTTAGGACTGACTGATTTGATCTTCTTGTAGTCCAAGAAGTCTGCTCAGATTCATGTTCGTTACATCAGTAACGCTGTCCAGCCATCTCCTCTTTTGCCGCCCCCTTCTTCTTTTGCCTTCTGCCTTTCCTACCATCAGGATCTTCTCCAGGGAGTGCTCCCTTCTCATTGGGTGGCCAAAGGATTTGAGCTGCAGCTTCAGCATCTGACCTTCCAGGGAACAGTCAAGGTGGATTTCCCTTAGGACTGACTGATTTGATCTTCTTGCAGTCCAAGAAGTCTGCTCAGATTCATGTCCGTTACATCAGTAACGCTGTCCAGCCATCTCCTCTTTTGCCGCCCCCTTCTTCTTTTGCCTTCTGCCTTTCCTATCATCAGGATCTTCTCCAGGGAGTGCTCCCTTCTCATTGGGTGGCCAAAGGATTTGAGCAGTCTTTTTAAAGGTGTGCAGTCCCTTTAAATGCGATGCCCAGAACTCCCTTTGGAGTTCAGTTGTGCTTGCCACAACCTGTCTCCAGGCTCCACCCCCAAAGTTCCTTGACCTGGACCTGACCAAACTAGTCCCAGCCACCTGTTTCTGCTCACCTGGCATGCACCTAGTCTGAGCAGAGCAAAGCCAATTCAGGGCAAACCCAAGAGGACTCTGCCCTCTCTTCTGGCTGGATGCCGGCTCATGCCCTCTCCTCACCTTTGCCCTGAGTCTGGGCACGCTTTGCACAATTGAACTGAGTTACCTCTGGTGTTCCAGTACCAACTCTGGCGTTCCACACGGCGGCAGCGAGAGGTCCAAGCAGATGCCCCTGGAGACGTTTTTCTAGCTTAACAACTCAGGGCAGATTGATACAGAGCAAAACAAGAGGGCTTCCGCAGACAAGAACCAAATAAGTAATGAGGGAAAGTAGTTTGAGATTGTGCACTTTTAAGCAATTAGGAAGCAAATTGAGAAATCTATTGCAGATTTATACCAGGCCCTTCTCTCTGAATCAGAGACTCAGAGCAGCTTACAATCTCCTATGTCTTCTTCCCCCACAACAGTCACCCTGTGAGTTGGGTGGGAATGAGAGGGCTCTGACAGAGCTACCCTTTCAAGGACAGACCTGCGGGAGCTATGGCTGACCCAAGGCCATTCCAGCAGCTGCAAGTGGAGGAGTAGGGAATCAAACCTGTTCTCCCAGATAAGAGAGCTCTGGCTGACCCAAGGCCATTCTAGCAGCTGCAAGTGGAGGAGGGGGGATCAAACCTGGTTCTTCAAGATAAGAGAGCTCTGGCTGACCCAAGGCCATTCCAGCAGGTGCAAGTGGAGGAGTGGGGAATCAAACCCGGTTCTCCCAGATAAGAGAGCTATGGCTGACCCAAGGCCATTCCAGCAGGTGCAAGTGGAGGAGTGGGGAATCAAACCTGGTTATCCCAGATAAGAGAGCTATGGCTGACCCAAGGCCATTCCAGTAGCTGCAAGTGGAGGAGTGTGGAATCAAACCCTGTTCTCCCAGTTTAGAGAGCCATGGCTAACCCAAGGCTATTCCAGCAGCTGCAAGTGGAGGAGTGGGGAAACAAACTCAGAAAGGAGATTGTGGGCTGCTCTGAGACTCTATCCTTGAAAGGGGAGTTTCTGGGGGAGCCCTCTCAGCCCCACCCACCTCACAGGGTGTCTGTTGTGGGGCGAGAAGATATAGGAGATTGTGTGCCGCTCTGAGTCTCCGATTCAGTAAGAAGGGTGGGGCATAAATCTGTAGTCTTCTTCCTCTTCTTCTCTTCTGGTGGAAACACAGTAGAAATTTAGACTTTATAAGTACTTTTTAGCTATTTTTGAGGACCGTCAAGTGATGTTTTGCTAGTGATTCTACTTTGGAATGATTTTGTGCGATGTGCAATTGATCTAACATGCATCCTCTTTTGGATCAGCTGACGCAGCATAACTCCCGTGGTTGTAAGGCTATTGTATGAAGATTATCGAGGTATATTTGCATATATTTTCAGTACATCGGTTGCCGTAATTACTCGGGGCAGGTTGGTGCCTGTTTCTTCCTCTGCAGCAGGAGGAAGATTTGTGACTCTGGCCCTGTGATTTGACAAGGAAACCTTCTTCAGGTATGCGATGAGCAGACGCAGGAGAAAAGAGGCGTTGGGCTCACGGTTGGATGAAAATGGAGACACTTTGACAGAGGACAGAGAGGGTGTTTTTACATTCCGTTTGATCAAATCGCCTGCCACCTTTCTGCTTCAATTATTTTCCTTTTACATTTGTGCATAAACCACCTATCCAAATTTTATCTTTTGAGCAGATGTCGAAATCCCATTTCTAAGACACAAGCTAGATTTTTGGTTCATGCAACTACGGCAGCAAGAATTATATATGCTAGGTACTGGAAGACATCACAAATGCCTAAGAAAGAAGAATTTGTGCAAAAAGTGTTGGAAATAGCTGCAATGGACTTTCTCTCAACCAAATTGTTTGCAACAAAGCTACATCAATGTAGAGCTTTGGCAGCCCATGTATGATTGGTTGAACATGCAGAAATAGTAGCAATAAAGGAGAGGGGTGATAGAAGAGAAGTCTTAATGAAACCCATAGATGAACTTAGAAGAAGAACCGTATCAAAGTTCTCATCCCCCAAAATGTTCATTTATGTATATTTTTCATTTATTGTTTTTTTTTGCATTGTTATAACATTTGTGTTATTGTTTTTATGTTGTTTATTATGTAAAAAATACAAATATTATGGACTACATTTGTGTAGCCAAACTTCTATATTTTCTGCTGAAAGCGTTTCAATTTTTTTTTTGGGGGGGGGGGGAGGGGGGTTCTGATCAGAGAAAGAGCCCTGTGAGGCAGAGTGGTAAAGCTGCAGTACTGCAGTCTGAGCCCTCTGTTCACGACCTGAGTTCGATCCCAGTGGAAGCTGGGTTCAGGTAGCCGGCTCGAGGTTGGCTCAGCCTTCCATCCTTCCGAGGTTGGTAAAATGAGGACCCAGCTTGCTGGGGGGGAAGTGTAGATGACTGGGGAAGGCAATGGCAAAGCACCCCGTAAAAAGCCTGCCGTGAAATTGTTGTGAAAGCAACGTCACCCCAGAGTCGGAAACGACTGGTGCTTGCTCGGGGGTCCTTTCCTTTTGCCTCTGATCAGAGGGCAGCCGAAATACCAGTGCTTAGTTAAATGTATACGATTGCTTGGAAATCGTGTCAACACTGCAAAAACAATACAGATTTAAATGACTAGATGAGGCAAGCAATGATATGTAAAAATTTCAAGTGCTGTCAGTTCTCATGCAAATTACTGAGTCTTGTGGCTTTTGAAGGAGTCTTTTAAAATGCATGAAAACTTCTACAATACAAGTTTGAAACGCCTGTAGAGAAATGACCGGATCAAAACTAGTTTTGACAAAAACGTTGCAGCAGCAGCACCAGAACCCATCTCACCGAAACAAATGTAGGTGCTTCGGGCAACAACGATGCAAAACAGTTGTGAGAATGTTAGTTAATGTAAAAAGTGAGTTTTCAGTGCAGTGATAGAGAGTCACAAACTGTCAGTGTAAAAACACCCAGAGAAATTAGAAAGGTTTAATGCCTATTTTGCCTCAGTTCGCCCCCCCCCCCAACCAAGAAGAGTACAGGCTCATCAGAGATGGGAGAAGAAGGGGAGAAGAGGGGCTTCCATAGAGTATAATGCCATGAATACCCCATTCCAAAGTGGCCATTTTCTTCAAGTGAATGTCAGGTACAAGACCCTGACAATGGCATATCTCACTGTATTTGCATCCTGAACTATATTGGTTTTCTCAACAGTATTGTAGAATCACCGAATCATAGTTGGAAGGGACCTCCAGGGTCACCTAGTCCAACCCTCTGCACAATGGAGGGAACTCACAAATACCTCCCCCTAAATCCACAGGATCTTCATTGCTGTCAGGTGGCCAGCTAGCCTCTGTTTAAAGGCCTCCAAGGAAGGAGACCCCACCACCTCCTAGAATCATAGAGTTTTAAGGGACCTCCAGGGTAATCTAGTCCAACCCCCTGCATAATGCAGTGAATTCACAAATGCCTCCCCCTAAATTCACAGGATCCGCATTGCTGTCAGATGGCCACCTAGCTTCTGTTGAAAAACCTCCAAGGAAGGAGAGCCCACCACCTCCCAAGGAGGAAGCCTGTTCCACTGAGGAACCGCTCTAACGGTCAGGAAGTTCTTCCTAATGCTGAGCCAGAAACGCTTTTGATTTAATTTCAACCCATTGGTTCTGGTCCTGCCTTCCGGGGCCACAGAAAATAATACCACCCCATCTTCTATAGGACAGCCCTTCAAGGACTTGAAGATGGTGATCCTATCACCTCTCAGCCGCCTCCTCTCCAGGCTAAACATCCCCAGCTCCTTCAACCTTTCCTCATAGGACTTGGTCTCCAGACCCCTCACCAGCTTCATTATTAATCATTGCCTGTTATGTACCATCCCTTTGCATTCACGTATTCAATGATCGGTCTAATTTCACTCGGCACTAACCACGATATTTTAACAGCCTGTTTTACATTCTGAATGTTCTAAAGCAATAGCACAATGTTAGCGGAGTCCCGTGTGTAATCTTGCCTAAAAGCGAAAGTAACTGCCGAACATCTAACCTGGTCTCCAAGGAGACGGAGACAAGCTGAACTCCAGGTGCGTCTATGATCTTGGCTGAAGGGAAAGTGTCAGAGTTTGGGAACTGAGTTCAAACGGCTCTAGCGGGAACAGGTTGAGCAGGAAATTATGTGCCAGCCAAGCCGCAGATCTATAAGCGGGCAAGTTTCGGTCTGCTTTTGTCTAGACAAGACTACAGACCTGTCAACCGGGGCAGGCCTGCGATACAACGTTTGCTTTGCTGATTCACTACAAGTAAACTTTTTTCTGCCTATGCATGAGAAGATGCATGAGTGATACCCTAGCAAAACCTTACAGTGAACCGGTTTCGGTCACCTGGAGCTCATTTGTCATAGCGAGAGATCTTCAGGCAGCACCTGGAGGTTAGCAAAACTATAGGATCTTAGACTACAGCTGTGTAAATAAAAAAAGAACACACTAAGAGACACCATAAATTTTAAACCACAATACAGTGTAATGTAAAGGTCAGTGGTGTTCTAACAGAGCTTGCACGTAAAACTTCAAATAGACAAGAGCATGTAGCAAGAAGACATTCCCGGAAGACAGTTCAAAAGCAGCCTTTCCAATCACCAAGGAGTGACAATTTTCCAGTATTTAGTTCATGGAACTAAAAGAAGCCCTTCCAAAGACGTCTGTTCTAGATCTCAGGACGTTTCATCCGTCTTTCTTCCGTCTGGAGGCTTATTTATCACTGGAACCCAAACTTTACAATACATTCACAGGAGACCAGCAAGGTTCAGAACAGGTCTGTAAGATTGCCAGGTACTGAAGCTTTGTCAGAACACCACTGATCTTTACATTACACTGTTTTGTTGTTTAAAATTTATGATGTCACTTAGCGGGTTTTTTTTTTTAAAATTTACTAAGCACCTGGAGGTGGGCAACCGTTCTATCACTATAATGTGATATTTGAGAAGAACACAGGTTGCTGAACATAGCAAGGGGAGGCAAAGGTGCCCAGATGTATTGGCACAGAAGTTTCAGTGGGTACAGAATGTTGCAGCCAGAGCGTAGGCAGAAGTGGGTTACAAGCCGGGCTCATTTAGTAGAAGAAGAGGTGCCGGAGTTCATTAGCAACAACTCATTTGCATCTGTCACACACCCCTGACATTACCGGAAGGTGTATTAAATTCTATCAGCCCAGCATATACCTTAATATGCTTCTTGAATTACCATTACCATAATAAAACCTTACTCCCATCAAACTTTTTAAAATAATTTCTTCAATGTGGCCACAGTGGCATGAGGAAGATTTCCATCTCTCTGCTTTGTACGTTTTCGGTTATTTCTGCATTTTTTGTGGTGGTGGTGGGGGAAATATTAGAAAGTTTGTCAGATCTTAGAGTTCAGCAAAACTCTCAGAAGAGGTTTGAACAATGGAGCCCAGAAGCAATTGGAGAAGAAGAAGAAGAAGATATTGGATTTATATCCCGCCCTCCACTCTGAAGAGTCTCAGAGCGGCTCACAATCTCCTTTACCTTCCTCCCCCACAACAGACACCCTGTGAGGTGGGTGGGGCTGGAGAGGGCTCTCCCAGCAGCTGCCCTTTCAAGGACAACCTCTGCCAGAGCTATGGCTGACCCAAGGGCATTCCGGCAGTTGCAAGTGGAGGAGTGGGGAATCAAACCCGGTTCTCCCAGATAAGAGTCTGCACACTTAACCACTACACCAAACTGGCTTAACCACTACACCAGACTTGGGGAGGGGGTGGGGGAGAAAGAAAGAGCACAATAAAAATTTCAGAGATGTCGAAATCATTCGTTATGAGATCTGACATAAATGAGACCTTGTCAGGCTGGTTCGTGTGTCATGAAATGTAATGCCAGGGAGCAGGCACGCACAGAATTAAAGACCAAGAGAGAGATCTTGGGGTCGTGGTAGATAACTCACTGAAAATGTCAAGACAGTGTGTGATTACAATAAAAAAGGCCAACACCATGCTGGGAATTATTAGGAAGGGAATTGAAAACAAATCAGCCAGTATCATAATGCCCCTGCATAAATCGATGGTGCCGTCTCATTTGGAATACTGTGTGCAGTTCTGGTCGCCGCACCTCAAAAAGGTTATGATAGCATTGGAAAAAGTCCAGAAAAGGGCAACTAGAATGATTAAAGGATTGGAACAGTTTCCCTATGAAGAAAGGTTAAAACGCTTGGGGCTCTTTAGCTTGGAGAAACGTCAACTGCGGGGTGACATGATAGAGGTTTACAAGATAATGCACGGGATGGAGAAAGTACAGAAAGAAGTACTTTTCTCCCTTTCTCACAATACAAGAACTCGTGGGCATTCAATGAAATTGCTGAGCAGTCAGGTTAAAACGGATAAAAGGAAGTCCTTCTTCACCCAAAGGGTGATTCACATGTGGAATTCACTGCCACAGGAGGTGGTGGCAGCTGCAAGCATAGCCAGCTTCAAGAGGGGGTTAGATAAAAATATAGAGCAGAGGTCCATCAGTGGCTATTAGCCACAGTGTGTACATACATAAATATATATATATATATATATATATATATATATATATATATATATATATATACACACACACACACACATAATTTTTTGGCCACTGTGTGACACAGAGTGTTGGACTGGATGGGCCATTGGCCTGATCCAACATGGCTTCTCTTCTGTTCTTATGGGACACGGTGTGTTGGACTGGATGGGCCATTGGTCTGATCTAAGATGGCTTCTCTTCTGTTCTTATGTGACACAGTTTGGTGGACTGGATGGGCCATTGATCTGATCCAACATGGCTTCTCTTCTGTTCTTATGTGACACAGAGTGTTGGACTGGATGGGCCATTGGCCTGATCCAACATGGCTTCTCTTCTGTTCTTATGTGACACAGAGTGTTGGACTGGATGGGCCATTGGCCTGATCCAACAGGGCTTCTCTTATGTTCTTATGTGACACAGAGTGTTGGACTGGAGGGGCCACTGGCCTGATCCAACATGGCTTCTCTTATGTTCTTATGTGACACAGAGTGTTGGACTGGATGGGCCATTGGCCTGATCCAACATGGCTTCTCTTATGTTCTTATGTGACACAGAGTGTTGGACTGGATGGGCCATTGGCCTGATCCAACATGGCTTCTCTTCTGTTCTTATGTGACACAGAGTGTTGTACTGGATGGGCCATTGGCCTGATCCAACATGGCTTCTCTTACGTTCTTAATTTTTTTTAAAAAAAAAAATAAGATGTTAAGCACTTTTGAAATACGTTGTTTATTTTTAAAAAAAATTAAATCAAACTTTATTAAAAGAGTAAAAACCAAAATATACATAACTTTCTTCGTATATCAGATATTGGTAAATGTAAGAACAAAGTACAACACATTTCCAAAATCTTGGGGGAAAATGAATATTATCAATTTTGGTGACCATATAAATAGCGCTGGGTGCACTCATAAAAATACAAAGAAACAAACAAACTCAACTTTAAAAAAAATAAGAAAAGAAAGAAAAAAGGGGGGAGGGGGTTAAGGAGAGAGCGGAATAGGAATAAAATGGCAGAGGAGATCAGTGAGATCAGCAGCTATTTAAGCTCTGGGAATATTTCTTGCTAGACAAAATAACAGACAATAAACTTGTTTCTGACACCTCTCGAGCCAATTCTTTTTTTCTCCGCAAGTTGGAACCTTTCCTTTCATGGAATATGGGCTCTCCAGTTCAATGTGGTTTGATATCATCTACGGACTATCTTTCTCTACTAAATATGTTGTTTATTTAACAGTCTCTGATGTTTATTTAACATCTCTTGTTCTGAATTATTGCATTGAAAACTGGCGACAATGTCTGTGCTGTAGCAATCCTGAGTATGCTGTTCAAATGTCTATCTGTAAGTTACAAACCTACTTTTTATTTGCTTGCGGGCCTGATAGGATGTCTCTGGGGGCCTAATCTGTCTGCCCCCCTCCCCTTCCGGGCCGCATGTTTGACATCCCTGAGATTCTGGAGCTCCTGCCCAAAATGAGGCTTTCTCACAGGAACCATATTGCTCCAGTCTCTGCCCACCTACCCCGGCTTCAATTTTGTCCCAGGTTCAATTCAAGCCACTGGTCATGACCTTCAAAGTTTTGCAAGGTTTTAGGCCCAACATCGCTTGCAAACCCACTCAACTGTAGCGATAGCTGTGACATCACTATTTTTTCCCCTGTTGATTTTGCGTAATAACCGAGAGTTCAAGCACTCCTCCGTGGTCAGTGAACTCTGTTTGCTCAGAGTTACTTTTATCCTTGGACAGTTAAATTGAAACAGCTACAGAAGAGTTAAAGGGCTGAGGTTGGCCCTCTTATCTTGCTGTATCAGGAATAACTCGTGTTGGTTGGCTCATCTGCATGCGTTTATCTCATATTTTGTCAAAAAACTATCCCTTATCTAGACAATAATCACATTTATTGTGTTAGAAGAACTTTAGAAAAAGGCTGATATATGTCTGTAAATAGGCACTACTGTGATAAGCAAATCAATTTTGTTCTGGAGGGAAGTCTGAGAAGATTAATTGCTGTTTCTGGGTGTATCATTTGAGTTTTTTATATAATCCTTAAAAGCGGTGAGAGAAAAAGCTGAAACCTGGTTTGTATTTTGCACTACTGCTCACAAGAACGTGACTTTGAGTTGCCAAGTTTAATTCAAGAAATATCTAGGGACTTTGGGGGTGGAGCCAGGAGACTTTGAGGGTGGAACCAGGAGCAAAGTTCTGACAAACATAATTGAACTCCTTTTGGAGTTCAGGCCATCACATTTAAAGAGACAGCAAACCTATTAAATGCCTTCCTTTCATTGGAAATAATGGGCAGGGGCACCTTCTTTTGGGCTCATAGAATTGGACCCCCTGGTCCAATCCTTTTAAAACTCCAATCCTTTTAAAACTTCCCTCCCTCTTCCCCCCCTCCCCGCTTTCTGATGACCCTGAAGCAGGGGGAGGGTCTCCAAACTGGGGGATCCCCTGCCCCCACCTGGGGATTGGCAACCCTAACGTGATTGTGCATTGCTAGGAACTTTGACAATTTGAGCACTAATTTCTACAGTAATGGCGAGGTTAATTTTTAAATGCTTGTATTCCCCGCTCTCTTGCATAATAAAGAACATGATTTCTTTCCACAGTTAAAAAGTCTCCACAGGTGTTCGGTCTGGTTTGGTGGTTAATAGTTCAAAGAATTGATTCCCCCCCCCCCTTCCTGGTTTATATTAACAGATGGAAAGGTTGATAAACACCCCTTCCAAAATTAGTGGTTCTGGAGCAGGCAAACACTTCTCGTCTTCCACAGTGAAGACGGAGGCAAAAAATGCATTCAGCTTCTCAGCCATTTGCCCATCCTCCTTCAGTAATCCTTTTACCCCATGGTCATCCAAGGGCCCCACTGCCTCCCTGGCTGGTTTCCTGCTTCTAATATATTTGAAGAAATTTTTATTGTTAGTTTTTATGTTTTTTGCAATATGCTCCTCATAGTCCCTTTTTGCCTGCCTGATCACAGTCTTGCATTTGATTTGCCACAGCCTGTGTTCCTTTTTATTAATCTCACTTTGACGAGCTTTCCATCGCTTAAAGGAGTCCTTCTTACCTTTTACAGCTTCCATTACTTTGTTTGTTAATCATGCAGGCCTTTTCTTATACCTGTTTGTACCTTTCCTAACTTGTGGTATATATTTTATCTGAGCTCCTAGGATTGTAGTTTTAAATAGCCTCCAAGCTTCCCCAAGGGTTTTGACTGTATGTACCTTTCCTTTCAGTTTCCTCTTCACATGCCTCCTCATCTCAGAGAATTTGCCCCTTTTAAAGATAAACATGGTTGTTCTGGTCTTTTAGGACAACTCCCTATTTATACAAATGGTGAAATCAATAACGTTATGGTCACTGCTCCCAAGTGGTGCGATCACTTTTACATCTCTCACCAAGTCTTGGGCATTATTTGGGACCAAATCCAGGATTGCCCCACCCCTGGTAGGTTCTGTGACCATCTGCTCCATAGTACAGTCATTGAGAGCATCAAGAAACTCAATCTCTTTCTCTCGACCTGAACACATATTGACCCAATCAATCTGCGGGTAGTTAAAATCACCTATTACAACACAGTTTTTATGTCTAGCCACTATCTTTAATCCTTCCATCATATTATAATTGTCCTCTATCTTTTGATTTGGTGGCCGATAACAAACTCCCATAGTTAAATTTCCTTTAGGGCCCTCTATTTTGACCCAAAGCATTTCTATGAGTCTAATTCTCTGACCTCAGTCTTACTGAACTGTATACCCTCTCTGACATACAGAGCCACCCCACCTCCAACCCTTCCCTCCCTATCCTTCCGATATAACTTATATCCAGGAATCACCGTGTCCCACTGATTCTCCTCATTCCACCAAGCTTCTGAAATTCCCACAATGTCTATGTTTTCTCCCAACACTAACATTCCAACTCACCAATTTTACTTTGAACACTTCTAGCATTTGCATAAAAACATCTATAATTTCCCAGGCAAGTTAGGCCCGCAACCTTCCTTCTCCCTTGAGACTTTGGCAGACAGTCCATACTGTTTGTCACCATCTCAGTGGACAACTCTGATCCATTACCCGGTAGAAAAGTAACAGCTAACCCTTCATCTCTTTGAGATGAGTCCTCCTGAACCAGAGACATTTCATCTCCTGTCGGCTTTCCCCCAAGATTTAATTTAAAAACTGCTCTGCAGTTCTTAGTTTAAGAACTTCCTGACCGTTAGAGCGATTCCTCAGTGCAACAGGCTTCCTCGGGAGGTGGTGGGCTCTCCTTCCTCGGAGGTTTTTCAACAGAGGCTAGATGGCCATCTGACAGCAATGAAGATCCTGTGGGGTAGGTATTTGTGGCTTTCTTGCATTGTGGGGGGGGGGGGGTGGAGGTTGGACTAGATGACCCTGGATGTCCCTTCCAGCTCTATGATTCTCTGATTCTATGATGAGTGGTTTTCATATGTCATTGTATCATGTAGGCTTTAAATTCTAAGGCACTTTTGTGGACAGAAAGGTAGGATACAAATTTTGTATGCAATAAATAATAAAATCAATGGATTGAACATAGGATTACCAAGTACAATTCAACAAATATCTGATGACATTGAAGGTGGAACCAGGAGACTTTGGGGGTGAAGCCAGTAGCAAGGGTGTGACAAGCACGATTGAACTCCAAAGGGAGTTCTGGTCATCACACTTAAAGGGACCGCACACCTTTTCTCCCTTGGAAATAATGGAGGATAGGGGCACCTTATTTGGGGGCTCATAGAATTGGACCCCCTGGTCCAATATTTTTGAAACTTTGAAGGTGTTTTGAGGAGAGGCACCAGATGCTATGCTGCAAATCTGGGGCCTCTTGCTAAAAAAAAAAAAAAAAACAGCTCCCCAAGAGCCCCAGATACCTGCAGATCAATTCCCCATTATACCCTATAGGAATCGGTCTCCATAGGGAATAATGGAGTGCCCAGCAGACATCCCCCCCCCCAGCATTCTGATGACCTTGAAGCAGGGGGAGGGCCTCCAAACCAGGGGATCCCCTGCCCCCACCTGGGGATTGGCAACCCTAATTGAAGGGCTGATCGGTCAGCCAGGACAGAGAAAAGCCGGAGTCGGGTAGCAGGTGATGGAGGGCTGGAGTCTGAAGAGGGCAAAAGAAGCCACTCGACAAGGCAGAGTGGGAAGCAGGGATAAATGTGGGGGGTATTTCCCTCCGCCTAGGAGTGCAGTCGTGCCGGAGGAAAAGAGGGAGACCCAGCTTTCAACCTTTGCTGGAAACATTGCACTGGCTGCCCATCGCTTCAAGGTGCTGGTTATAACATTTAAAGCCCTATATGGCCTGGGACCCATCTACCTTCGGGACCGCCTCTCCTAGGGTTGCCAAGTCCAATTCAAGAAATATCTGGTGACTTTGGGGGTGGAGCCAGGAGACATTAGGGGCGGAGCCAGGAGCAAGGGTGTGACAAGCATAAATGAACTCCAAGGGAGTTCCGGCCATCACATTTAAAGGGACGGCACACCTTTTCAATTCCTTCCTTCCACAGGAAATAATGAAGGATAGGGGCACCTTCTTTTGGGGCTCATAGAATTGGGCCCCCTGGTCCAATCTTTTTGAAACTTGGGGAGGCATTTTGGGGAGAGGCACTAGATGCTATACTGAAAATTTGGTGCCTCTACACAAAAAAACAGCCCCCCCCCCAGAGCCCCAGATACCCGGGGATCAATTCTCCATTATTTTCTATGGGAATAAATCTCCATAGGGAATAACAGAGTTCCCAGCAGACATTTCCCTCCCCTCCCCCCGCTTTCTGATGACCCTGAAGCGGGGGAGGGTCTCCAAACCGGGGGATCCCCTGCCCCCACCTGGGGATTGGCAACCCTAGCCTCTCCCCATACGTGCCCCAGAGAGCACTTCGTTGGGGGTCCCAACATCTCAAGATCCCCGAGCCGAAAGAGGCTCGACTATCTACCACCAGAGCCAGAGAGTTTTCAGTAATTGCTCCTGCTCCGTGGAATGCCTTACCTGAAAACACCAGGGCACTGGTGATGCTGGGAAAGACAGAAGGCGAAAGAAGAAGGGGACGGCAAAAGAGGAGATGGCTGGACAGCGTTACTGACGTAAAGGGTGCAAGGCACTCTTCGGCCGGCTCTGCTGACTCCACCTTGCTTCTGTTCTCCGCAGCTTCCGTTCCCTGGTCCCTTCCACACTCCCTTGGCTCCGCTGGGATTTCGGCTGCTCATTGATCGACCCCATTAATGATTACTCAGCCCCTGCTGCTGTCTCTTAGATGCGGGGAGGAGGGGGGAAGGGTTGCCAGGTCCGGCTCAAGAAATATCTGGGGACTCTGGGGGTGGAGCCAGGGGGCTTTGGGGGTGGAGCCAGGAAACTTAGGGGGTGGGGCCAAGAGCAAGGGTGGGACACGCACGATTGAACTCCAAAGGGAATTCCGGCCATCACATTGAAAGGAACTGTGCGAACCTGGGCTGTATAATAAAGAGTAGAGACATCACCCTGCCAACAAAAATCTCTATAAAGCGATGGTATTCCCAGTAGTAACGTACGGCTGTGAGAGCTGCACCATAAGGAAGGCCGAGCACAGAAGAATAGATGCTTTCGAGCTGTGGTGCTGGAGAAGACTCTTGAGAGTCCCTTGGGCTGCAAGAAGATCCAATCAGTCAGTCCTAAGGGAAACCAACGCAGACTGTTCACTGGCTGGTCAGATGCTGAAGCTGAAGCTCAAATACTTTGGCCACCCAATGAGAAGGGAGCACTCCCTGGAGAAGACCCTGATGCTGGGAAAGACAGAAAGCAGAAGAAGAAGGGGGCGGCAAAAGAGGAGATGGCTGGACAGCGTTCCTGATGTAACAAACATGAATCTGAGCAGACGTCAGAGGATGATGGAAGACAGGAGGGCCTGGCGTGACTTTGTCCATGGGGTCGCAAAGAGTCCGACTCAACTGTGCGACTGAACAACAAGCTCCTTTAAAATGCCTTCCTTCCATAAGAAATAATGGAGGTCAGGGGCACCTTTTTGGGGGGCTCATAGAATTGGACCCCCTGGTCCAATCTTTTTAAAACTTGGGGGGACATTTTGAGGAGAGGCACCAGATGCTATTCTGACATTTTCATGCCTCTACCTCAAAAATACAGCCCCTCCCAAAGCCCCAGATGTCCACAGATCAATTCTCCATTATACCCTATGGGAATCGCTCTCCATGGATCCCGCCCCCCAGCTTTCTGATGACCCTGACGCAGAGGGAGGGCCTCCAAACTGGGGGATCCCCTGCCCCCACCTGGGGATTGGCATTAGGAAGAACTTCCTGGCTGTTAGAGTGGTTCCTCAGTGGAACAGGCTTCCTCCTGGGGAGGTGGTGGGCTCTCCTTCCTTGGAGGTTTTTCAACAGAGGCTAGATGGCCATCTGACAGCAATGAAGATCCTGTGAATTTAGGGGGAGGGGTTTGTGAGTTTAGAGCGGTTCCTCAGTGAAACAGGCTTCCTCCTCGGAAGGTGGTGGGCTCTCCTTCCTTGCAGGTTTTTCAACAGAGGCTAAAATGTCAAGACAGTGTGCGATTGCAATAAAAAAACCAACACCATTCTGGGAATTATTAGGAAGGGAATTGAAAACAAATCTGCCAGTATCATAATGCCCCTGTATAAATCGATGGTGCGGTCTCATTTGGAGTACTTTGTGCAATTCTGGTCACTGCACCTTAAAAAGGATATTATAGCACTGGAAAAAGTCCAGAAAAGGGCAACTAGAATGATTCAAGGTTTGGAACACTTTCCCTATGAAGAAAGGTTAAAACGCTTGGGGCTCTTTAGTTTTGAGAAACACGACTGCGGGGTGACATGATAGAGGTTTACAAGATGATGCATGGGATGGAGAAAGTAGAGAAAGAAGTACTTTTCTCCCTTTCTCAGAATACAAGAACTCGTGGGCATTCAATGAAATTGCTGAGCAGACAGGTTAAAACGGATAAAAGGAAGTCCTTCTTCACCCGAAGGGTGATTAACATGTGGAATTCACTGCCACAGGAGGTGGTGGCGGCTACAAGCATAGCCAGCTTTAAGAAGGGATTAGATAAAAAATATGGAGCAGAGGTCCATCAGTGGCTATTGGCCATAGTATGTATATATGTACACACACACATATGTGTGTATGTATATAAGAACATAAGAGAAGCCATGTTGGATCAGGCCAATGGCCCATCCAGTCCAACACTGTGTCACAAACTGGCCCAAAATTTTTTATATACACACACACACACACACACACACTGTGGCTAATAGCCACTGATGGACCTGTGCTCCATATTTTTATCTAAACCCCTCTTGAAGGTGGCTATGCTTGTGGCTGCCACCACCTCCTGTGGCAGTGAATTCCACATGTTAATCACTTTTTGGGTGAAAAAGTACTTCCTTTTATCTGTTTTAACCTGTCTGTTCAGCAATTTCATCGAATGCCCACGAGTTCTTGTATTGTGAGAAAGGGAGAAAAGTACCTCTTTCTCTACTTTCTCCATCCCATGCATTATCTTGTAAACCTCTATCATGTCACCCCACATGTATGTATGTATATGTGTGTGTGTGTATATGTACACACACACATATATTGGCCACTGTGTGACACAGAGTGTTGGACTGGATGGGCCATTGGCCTGATCCAACATGACTTTTCTTATGTTGTCTTATGGCCATCTGACAGCAATGACGATCCTGTGAATTTAGGGGGAGGGGTTTGTGAGTTTCCTGCATTGTGCAGGGGGGTTGGACTAGATGACCCTGGAGGTCCCGTCCAACTCTCTGATTCTGTATCCTGCAGTGCGGCAACTGCCAGCTAGTGTTGCCAACCTCCAGGCGGAGGCTGGAGACACCCTGCTAATACAAGCAATCTCCAGGCGATAAAGATCAGTTTCTCGGGAGAAAATGACCACTCCGTTGCGTTATACCTCACCAGCGCTACCAAGCTTCAGCCAGGGGCCGGGGATCCCCTCTCTTTCAGTTAGCAGTTACACGCCCAGCTCCTTCAGTTAGCAGTTACTTTCAGTTAGCAGTGGTAGAATCAGAATCCAGCTTCTCGTGTTCTTACTGCAGCAACGAGCCAAAGAGCAAACAACATGAGGAACGCGGTGGAGTCGACACCTCTTGGGGTTGCCTACGCTGATCCCAGAATCCCCATTTCCCATTATCCCAAAGAGGACTTCTGGGAAGAAATCTTAAAGAGAAGGATAGCGTATGCCACCATAGCCCTCTTCAGCATTATCTTTGTGTTAGGCATTGTAGGGAACGGCTGGGTCATTTTCATCCTCGGCTTCGTTATGAAGAAGACGAGTCGCATCGTCTGGCTCCTCAACCTGACCGCCTCCAACTTCCTCTTCGTCTGCTCCCTTCCGCTGAGAATCACCCACAACGCCATGATGCTCAACTGGCCATTCGGCAGAGCCATCTGCAAACTCAACGACTCCATCGTCTTCCTCAATCTCTATGCCAGCGCTTACTTCCTGGCAGTCCTCAGCTTAGAGCGTTGGGCTTCCATGAAGAGCTCGACCTGGGCTCAACATCCCCGGAAGATTCGACTCACTTGGATCGTGGCCGGTGGGATCTGGCTTCTGGCCCTGGGGTTCTCGTCAGCAAGAATCCACATCAGACACACCAGCAGGTCCCCCGTCGACGAAGACGTGATCGTCTGCTTCTTAAATTATGGCAGAAACCTCAGGCAGGCCAAGATCAACCAACACCTCATCCTGATCAGCCAGTACGTTTGTGCCTTTCTCGTCCCTATCGTCATGACGATCGTTTCCCTTGCGAAAACCCATCAGAGGCAGGGAGTGGCGATGCGGTGGGCCAAGTCCTTCAAGATGATCACAACCATGATAGTGACATTTTATCTGTGTTGGCTCCCCTATGCCGTCTTCTCTTTCTTTGAAAGCGAGTACTTAGAGACGTCGCCGGTGCTCATTGTGGGTATTCCCTTGGCAACCAGTCTGGCTTTCGCCAGCAGCTGTGTCAATCCCATACTTTATATAGCCTTGGGGTACAATTTCAAGGAGAGGCCGAGGCCTTCCCTCCTCTCTGCCTTTGAAAATGTCTTTGGGGAGGAGAGCAATGGGACCGTCCCCGAAACCCAGCCCAAACCTGCAGCAGAGATGAGTCCCCAGAACTTATAAATGCCATTGGTCTTCCTCCCAGGCTCCACTTTTCAGAGCATGGTCATTAAATGCATCCTTCCATACCTCATTTATTAATATTTATTTATTTACTTCATTTGGAGTACTGTGTACAATTCTGTAGACAAGTGGCACCTTTAAACCCAACTAAGTTTTATTCAGAAGGTAAGCTTTCGTATGCTCTTAAGCAGACAAATGGGAATGGAAGCAGCAATTCTTAATATAAGTGCGCGGTGTGGAATCGTGGGAATGTTTTTAGCAGATTAAAAGAATCACAAATAGTGATCTGTGTTTGTTAGTGTTAGGACAAAACAGGGCTGAAAAAACACTGGAGGGTGATAAAAAAGCAGACTGCTGCCGTAGGTGTGAAGTGCCATAAATCCAGGTAACGTTCTGGCTTTGTTAGTTTAAATAGAGGGCATGGTTTCTCGAGAGATTATAACATTCATTATAGTTAGCCATTAGAAACCATGCCCTCTGTTTAAACTAACAAAGCCAGAATGTTACCTGGATTTATGGCACTTCGCACCTACGACAGCAGTCTGCTTTTTATCACCCTCCAGTGTTTTTTCAGCCCTGTTTTGTCCTAACACTAACAAACACAGCCCTATTTGTGATTCTTTTAATCTGCTAAAAACATTCCCAGGATTCTACACTGCCCACTTATATTAATAATTGCTGCTTCCATTCCCATTTGTCTGATGAAGTCTGCTTAAGAGCGTACGAAAGCTTGCATTCTGAATGAAACTTAGTCGGTCTTAAAGGTGCACTTGTCTACGGCTTTGTTCTATGGCTTCAAACCAGCACGGCTGCCTACTGGGATCTCTGTACAATTCTGGTAATCATTTGGAGTACTGTGTACAATTCTGGTCACCACAGTTCAAAAAAAGATATCCTAGCATTGGCAAAAGTCCAGAAAAGGGCAACTAGAAAGATTTAAAGGCTGGAACACTTTCCCTATGAAGAAAGGTTAAAGCAGGGGTGTCAAACATGCGGCCCAGGGGCCAAATCAGGCCCCCGGAGGGCTCCTATCAGGCCCCTGAACGACTGGCTCTTGTCTGCTTCCTTCTCCATCTCTTTTGCTTCCTTCTGCATTGCAGCTTGCTTTGCCAGGCTTCCTCAGTCGCACAAGAGCTACGGAGCAAAGCCTCTGTTTTCTCCATTGGCTGAGGCTCCTCCCCCTCCTGGTCCCCTGGGGAAGGAAGGAAAGAGCCAGAGCTTCCTTTGCCCATTTCCTTGGATCCCATGGGAGAAATACAAAGCAAGCACTTTAAGACCAACAAGTGCTAATCTGTTGTGGGGGAGGAAGGTAAAGGAGATTGTGAGCCACTCTGAGACTCTTCGGAGTGGAGAGCGGGATATAAATCCAATATCTTCTTCTTCTAATGTTTTAAGCACGTTTTAAGTTTAAAAAAAAAAATCTTTAGTCATGTTTGTCTGTGTCCTTTAAAAAAAGTTTATATCTCTGCTCCCTAATCTTAAAATAGGTACACACATGGCCCAACAAGGTGTCATTTAGGTCAAATCCAGCCCTCATAACACATGAGTTCGACACCTGGGTTAAAGCACTTGGGGCTCTTTAGCTTGGAGGGATGTCGACTGCGGGGTGACACGATCGAGGTTTGCAAGATTATGCAGGGTGTAATGTACTCAGTGACGAGACGTGCAGAAGGCAGCATACTTTATTAGAAGGCACATCACAGAACAGGGCAATGCGGGCCGGGACCCGCTTTATATACATTCGGCCCGGAACAGCCCTCCAGCTGGCCAGTCCAATCCTGGCCAGTCAAACTTCCCGCCACTGCTCTTGATTGGCGGAGTCTTTTCCCGCGTTACGCAGGGCGACCAAGGGACTTCCCCTGGTCGCCTCTGCTGCATGGCCGCGCGGTGCTTTTGTTAAGCACAAGACGCTACACAGGGGATAGAGAAGGTGGAGAAAGAAGCACTTGCTCACAATGCGAGAGCTCGTGGGCACTCCATGAAATCGCTGAGCAGTCGGGTTAGAACGGATAAAAGGAAGTCCTTCACTCAAAGGGGGGATGAACACGTGGAATTCACTGCCCCAGGAGGGGGCGGCGGCTGCAAGCAAAGCCACCTTCAAGAGGGGGTTGGATCAACATCTGGAGCAGAGGTCCATCCGTGGCTCTTAGCCCCAAGGTATAGAGGGAACACAATGTCTGGGGCAGCGATGCTCGGTGCTTGCGGAGGCAACCGCGGGAAGGCTTGAATCATTCTCCCCCCCATTTTATCCTTACAGCAACCCTGTGAGGTAGATGTCAAGACGTGGAACTTCAAACAGAGACGGATCATAATGTTGCAAAATTAATCCATTTATTTGAGAACAAACATTCTAGCAGAGAGGCAGATTTCGTTTGATGCCTTTCAAGGCTGAAGCCAGCCTTTTGTACATTCCAAAAGAGGGAAACAATACAGCCTTTTCACACTCCCAGGGACATTCGGTGCTTCCCATACCTTCTTATCTCCTTCTCAGGAAGGAGCTTCCCCAGTCACCTTGGATATGTAAAACGTCAAAGGCCACAGATGGTTTCTAGGCCAAGTGTGAGATTTCTCTCCTTGTGGTTACAGATTGCTTTGGGGAAAGATGCTTGTTACATTTCTCACGGTTAGTAAAGCAGAGGTCACGCTAGACTACAATATGGCGTTAGTCGTGTCAAGCTATTCTAATCTGTGCTTTAGTTCAAGCAACTTACACGTCTGACAGTAGGTTCAGAACAGAACAGGGCACAGAGCAGGGTTCACGTGGACTGTTGGGGGGGGGAGGTATTTGTGAATTTCCTGCATTGCGCGGGGGTGTGTGTGTGTGTGTGTTCAATTTGATGACCCTGGAGGTCTGATGTTAGTGTGTCACCCAGCAAGCTTGCATGGGAGAATGGGAATTCGAACCTGGTTCCCCCGGACCCTAGCCTGACCCTCTGACCGCTGTGCCCCGCTTGCTCTGTTCTGTATTTACTTCCCACCTCTTGTGGGTGTCGCCTCCTTGGCGTCCCCCGGCACATTTGTGGATGCGAGGCGAGTTGTAATGAAATCAGTGATACGAATAGAAATGATGGGCAGGGGGGTGGGGGGTACAAATCGGATGCCTAATCCATGGGGGTAGAACTGTTCATGGAATGGATGCCCAGGCAACAGGAGATCAGTTTCCCTGGAGAAAATGGCTACTTTGGAAGGGGGACTCTAGGGCAGGGGTGTTGTCTGCTTCCTTCTCCCTCTCTCTTGCTTCCTTCTGCATCACAGATTGCTTTGCCAGGCTTGCTCAATCGCACAGCAGAGCTACAGAGCCAAGCCTCTATTTTCTCCATTGGCTGAGGCTCCTCTCTTGAGGATGAAGGGTGGGGGGAGGAAGCGCTTGCTTCAAAGGGAGCTCTGGCTCTTTCCTTCCTTCCCTAGGGGACCAGGAGAGGCAGAAGCCTCAGCCAATAGAAGGAAGAGAGGCTTGGCTCCGTTGCTCTGCTGGAGTTGACAAGCCCTGGAAAGTGAGAACTGGGGAAAGAAGGGGGGGCAGACTGCATGGGATATGAGAGGCAGGAGAGATGGGACGGGAAGAAAAGGGGCAGTTTGTGGGCAGGGCTTCCAGCTTTTGGGTGGGGCCTGGATTTCTCCTGGAAACCCAGCAGGTTTTCAGATACACAGAGGGGACTTCCTAGGATTAAGAACATAAGAGAAGCCATGTTGGATCAGGCCAATGGCCCATCCAGTCCAACACTCTGTGTCACATAAGAACAGAAGAGGAGCCCTGTTGGATCAGGCCAATGGCCCATCCAGTCCAACACTCTGTGTCACATAAGAACATAAGAGAAGCCATGTTGGATCAGGCCAGTGGCCCATCCAGTCCAACACTCTGTGTCTCATAAGAACATAAGAGAAGCCATGTTGGATAAGGCCAGTGGCCCATCCAGTCCAACACTCTGTGTCACATAAGAACATAAGAGAAGCCATGTTGGATCAGGCCAATGGCCCATCCAGTCCAACACTCTGGGTCACATAAGAACATAAGAGAAGCCATGTTGGATCAGGCCAATGGCCCATCCAGTCCAACACTCTGGGTCACATAAGAACATAAGAGAAGCCATGTTGGATCAGGCCAGTGGCCCATCCAGTCCAACACTCTGTGTCACATAAGAACATAAGAGAAGCCATGTTGGATCAGGCCAATGGCCCATCCAGTCCAACACTCTGGGTCACATAAGAACATAAGAGAAGCCATGTTGGATCAGGCCAATGGCCCATCCAGTCCAACACTCTGGGTCACATAAGAACATAAGAGAAGCCATGTTGGATCAGGCCAATGGCCCATCCAGTCCAACACTCTGTGTCACATAAGAACATAAGAGAAGCCATGTTGGATCAGGCCAGTGGCCCATCCAGTCCAACACTCTGTGTCACATAAGAACATAAGAGAAGCCATGTTGGATAAGGCCAGTGGCCCATCCATACCAACACTCTGTGTCACATAAGAACAGAAGAGGAGCCCTGTTGGATCAGGCCAATGGCCCCTCCAGTCCAACACTCTGGGTCACATAAGAACACAAGAGAACCCATGTTGGATCAGGCCAATGGTCCATCCAGTCCAACACTCAGTGGCCAAAAAAACCCTCAAGTGCCATCAGGAGGTTCACAAATGGGGCTAGAAGCCCTCCCACTTTGCCCCCCCCCCCAGCACCAAGAATACAGAGCATCACTTGCCCCAGATGGAGAGTTCCAACAATACGCTGTGGCTAATAGCCACTGATGGACCTCTGCTCCATATGTTTATCCAATCCCCTCTTGAAGCTGGCTATGTTTGTAGCCGCCACCTCCTGTGGCAGTGAATTCCACATGTTAATCACCCTTTGGGTGAAGAAGGACTTCCTTTTATCTGTTCTAACCCGACTGCTTGCCAGCTCAGCCCCGCAGCCGAGCTTAGAGGTCACTGCGGCATGGACCTGTGTCATCAGGTGGGTTGCCTTGAGGAGGGGCTGGCTGAAGATGGATTCCCCCACACACACACACACACACACACACACACACGCACGCACCTTCTGCACAGAAAACCTTTCTGCATGATGCTTCTCACTTTGCCAGTTCTGCGCCTGCCAAGCCGACACCTGAATCTCGCCCTGGCCCAGCCATGCTGTGACACATTATAGGGATTTCTGTTCCCCTTAGGACTGCCAGGTCCAGCTCAGGAAATATCTGGGGGACTAGGACATTGTATGCGCAGCTTTGGAAGCAAGAAAAAATACCGGAGAAATGGGACTTGGCTATGAAAGTTTTATCGTGGAGTGAAATGGACAAACTAACTAGAAGACTAAGAGACTATGATTTGGAGATATTCAAAAAGGAGTGGAGGAAATTTAAAGGATATATGGAGAAAGAGTGGAATGTAAAAAGGCATTGGACAATTTTTTAGCATTAATGAGAAAAAAAGAAAATATATATATTGAATTTTGATCAGTTAGTAGTACCTTTAGCACTGAACTTGAATGTATAACTTCGGGGAAGTCAACATCGGAGGGAGGGGGGATTGAAATGCTATATGGGTTAGTACTGAAATAATTAAGAAACAATTAAGTTTTGTAACCATATGCTATCAATAAATTGTTAAAACACAGGAAATATCTGGGGGACTTTGGGGGTGGGGCCCAGAGAGTTTAGAGGTGGAGCCAGGAGGTTTTGGGGGTGGAGCCAGGAGCAAGGTTGCAACAAACACGATTTAACTCCTTTGCTCCACTGGAAATAATGAAGGGTAGGGGCACCTTCTTTTGGGGGATCATAGACTCGGAACCCCTGCTCCAGTCTTTTTGAAACTTGGGGGGGGGGGCGTTAGCAAAAGCACCAGATGCTGTGCTGAAAATTTTGTGCCTCTACCAAAAAACAAAACAGCCCCCCGCCCTCCCTGAGCCTCAGATATCCACAGATCGATTCTCCATTATACCTTATGGGGGAATTGGTCTCCATAGGGTATAACAGAACGACCAGTGGATATTAAAACCTCCTCTCATGCTTTCTGATAATGCTGAAGCGGACCGGGGTGTGTGTGTGGCTCCAAACCAGAATCTCCTCCCCGCAACTGGGAAAACAGATACCAGGTTACATATTATTACTTCTATAATAAATAAATAAACAACGTACATCCCGGGCTCACAAGCCTGTTTCTATTCGAGAAATCTTCTTCTGGTCACATTTAATAATGGAACTAACACAAATCAAAATATAACATGCACATAAGTTACCTGCATCTGATTCAATTATTGGAACAGTTCACACAGCATACAAATATAACACTTCAGGCTAACGCTCTTAAACGACAGTCTAGTCACGTTTCAAACGCTCCCCAAGGTTCTCTTGTTACAGTCATCCAGCATGCCTTTTTGAATGCAGAATCCTGTTTGCAAATGCAAAACATCTGCCTTCAGTGTAAATGCATGCTTAAAGCCACACAAACCAATTAGTTATACTATATATAGCCGCCCTGAGTTAGTTTGGAATGGGCGGGATATAAATGGAAAGTAAATAAATAAATAAAATAAATAAATAAAATTGTTATGTACAACAATATTTTAAATAAACACTGATAAATTCAAAGCCTCGTTTAAGAAGAAGATAGAAGAGCGGCTCACAATCTCCTTTCCCTTCCCCCCCCCACAACAGACACCCTGTGAGGTAGATGAAGATATTGGATTTATATCCCGCCCTCCACTCCAAAGAGTCTCAGAGCGGCTCACAATCTCCTTTCCCTTCCTCTCCCACAACAGACACCCTGTGAGGTAGATTTATATTTATATTTATATTGGATTTATATCCCGCCCTCCACTCCGAAGAGTCTCAGAGCGGCTCACAATCTCCTTTATCTTCTCCCCCACAACAGACACCCTGTGAGGTAGATGAAGATATTGGATTCATATCCCGCCCTCCACTCCGAAGAGTCTCAGAGCGGCTCACAATCTCCTTTACCTTCCTCCCCCACAACAGACACCCTGTGAGATGGGTGGGGCTGGAGAGGGCTCTCACAGCAGCTGCCCTTTCAAGGACAACCTCTGCCAGAGCTATGGCTGACCCAAGGCCATGCTAGCAGGTGCAAGTGGAGGAGTGGGGAATCAAACCCCCCTAAATCAAATTTAGTCATTGGTGTTAATATCTGCGAATAAAGAACGCCTCTTTTTGTAACAACAGTTTCGAGAACTCCTCCCTATTGAAATGGTGTTTGAAAAACAATGCACCCCAGTAATTCTGTATCTTGAACTCTGCAAAACGTAAGCCAATCGAAGTTTTATATGTGATCTGTGCTCCAGGAACTGAACCCGGAAACTCCCACATACTTGATCCAATGTAATATTTATTGCAAGGACATCGTAAAACATATAAATATTTAGTCATTGGGGTTAATGTCTGGAATTTGTGAATAAGGAATGCCTCTTTTTGTAGCAATTATGGTAATCTGGCAAAACAAACATTGCGTCACAAATTATAATTTCTACAATAAATTCTAACTCTTAAAAACAACAACAGCAAACAACCATTACAGCCTCTTCCATTTTTGAATTCAACATGTATTCTCAAAGTCAACAGTCAACAGAACACTGAACGTCCAAGGGAATTTGTTATAACATGCCAATGTCGGTGAAGTATAAATTTAATGGGGGGTGAGATCTTCTGCACACCGTTTCAACACGGAGTTCTCTAAAATATTGTTACAAAAAGAGGCATTCTTTATTCACAAATTCACAAAAAGAGGCATTCTTAATTCACAAATTCCAGACAAAAGAACTAAACTGGGTTAATTTCCATGTGAAGTTATTGATGGTAAGTTCCTTAAATCCCGTGGTTTTGGAACAAACTAGACATTTCCCGCTTTTAAAATGTTCAGCCAGGAGCTGGGACCTCTCTTTCTGTCTCCAAATGTCTGAACAGACCAAAGTGTCCTACAAACTCTGAGCAAGATATCCCTCATTTCAGTTATATATGGACATCGTAATCACCCGTTTGGTTGCCAGGGTGCCGGGAGAATCAGCTCACACACATCTGCTGTGAAACGTGGGTTTTATCTACCATTTTATAAGAGACTTATGTGAATACTGACAGCCTCAGCGTTACAACAGCACTCTATATCTTTGGAAGAGTGCTAGCCAGAAGTGACCCTAGAGGTCCCTTCGAACTCTATGATTCTATGAAGTACAGATGGGTTTCCAGCTGCTCCGTGCGTGCACCATCTCGGCCGTTGCAGTGGAAGAAGTTGCGCCGCCAGGAACTGTCCGGGCAAGCGGTTTCCAGCCTTGACCATGAAAGCCATGTTGGTAGGCTAACATCATCAGCGACCATCTTCCTGCAGTGCCAGACTCCATGACAGAGAAGCGAGAGGCTCACGGACTCAACAGCTGTTACATCTGCATAAGGCAATCGAGCTCAGCTTAGGCGTGGGTCCTGCCAGACCGCCCAAGTCCTTGACAAACGGAACTTTCGACAATGGACGGTGCTAGCCAGAAGAGCGAGACCAGCTTCACCCAGAGCCAGAGTTCTTTGTATAAATCGGGTGTCACCTTAGGTACCAGTTTGGCCCTCTATTGTCACCTTTAGATAAGTTTGGGTAGCTTGTTTAATCCCCTCCACCCATACCTACGCCCATGCCCTGCCCTAACTGTCATTCTGGAGCCTCTCCTTTTCTTGAGGTAATACACCATGTGACACCGAATCATGCCCCATCTCACCCAGCGTCATAATCCTTTTGCCCTCCTACCCCCTAAGGGTTTAAGGAAGACCTTATAAGCTCTGACCCTACATCCCACACGTGGGCATCTGACAGTACCGCATACTCCGCTGTTAGAGACGCCCCCCGATACCTGATCAGTTGAGGGCCCATCCCCCATCTCCTTTTTCGTCCCCATTGGAGCTTTCCTTGAAGACTACGATAGGTAATTATTACCCTGTTTCTCAATCCTTGTGTTTGCCCCTGTCTATTTCAACCCTGTCTTTATTAGGACTGTGTATGTGTTGTGTGACTTTATACCCTTGTATGTTTGCCTTTATTCTATAATAAAACCCCTTAATTTGGGGGAGGGATGGTGGCTCAGTGGTAGAGCATCTGCTTGGGAAGCAGAAGGTCCCAGGTTCAATCCCCGGCATCTCCAAAAAAAGGGTCCAGGCAAATAGGTGTGAAAAACCTCAGCTTGAGACCCTGGAGAGCCGCTGCCAGTCTGAGAAGACAATACTGACTTTGATGGACCAAGGGTCTGATTCAGTATAAGGCAGCTTCATATGTTCAATTATTATATCATATTGCCTCGTTATTGGGTAACTTCCAAAGCAGACGCCTTCTGTATAAATAAGTTTTAGATCTCGCTGAAAGGCAGATCGCCCTCCGCTCTAAATTCCCCCAAATCCTATTTTTAGGGCAATCGGTTTAACAAAACTTCTCCACTTCTTCCAACCTACCGTAGGGAACACTGAACTTCCAGGGAATGCCAATGTCTGTGAAGCGTAGACTTAATGGAGGGGTGGGGGTGGGATCGGCACAAGAACTGAAGAGCACAAGAAACAACTGAAGCAACAACTTTATTCCGCTTAGGGTCATTTTAATCCTGTCTATCTTTCGCGTTACCCTTGCGCCTTGCTGTCTCAGGCACCCCGTCTTCCGGAGGCTGCCACCGGTCCCGCGACGGCCACAATTGCTGAGGGCTAGTTAGCCCAAATTAGCAGGACGGCTTCATAGCAGGGAGCAGGCAGGCCACCTCCACCAATCGACAACCGGAGAACATCCGCACGGGGGGCGCCAGCTTTCTGCTCGCAAAACACGATATCAACAGGATTGATCTCGTGGAGGGCGACTTCCTGGACTTCTGAGATGCATGAATAGATAATCCCATCGCAAACTGTGCGCTGGGTAGGCAGAACCCAGGCCGACGGCTTAAACTGTAGCAGGGCACGCAGCCGTGCCAAACGAAACAAAGATGCGCAAAACACACAAGCGCACAGCGCGCTAGTAGGCACCCGCATAGGGTGAGAAGTTGGTTTTATTCCATTCTTTTCCCAGAAAAATTCAGTGATGTTTCCCTGAGGCGTCAGAAGAGTCACAGAGAAAAAGAAGGGAGGGAACGGAAGAAGCCGGAAGGAAGAAGAAGGTGTCTCGGATGAAGTCTGTCTAGGGATGACTGGGCGTAGGGAGATGTCTGGGCGGAGGGGTCGGTCTCTTACACAGACAATGATTCGGAAAGTTGCACGGCTTGAGGATCTGACGACCATAGTAGAACGTGACACAAATGTCATCTTTGGGGTGAGATGTTTCAGTTGCCAACCTAGGAGAGGAAGGACCTGAATGAGAACATATATGGATGTGTAAAGCGCTCTCAGGACCAATCATAGAATCATAGAGTTGGAAGGGACCTCCAGGGTCCAACCCCCTGCACAATGAAGGAAACCCACAAACGCCTCCCCCTAAATTCACAGGATATTAATCGCTGTCAGATGGCCATCTAGCCTCTGTTGGAAAACCTCCAAGGAAGGAGAGCCCACCGCCTCCCAAGGAGGAAGCCTGTTCGAATCACAGAAGAGTTGGAAGGGACCTCTAGGGTCATCTAGTCCAACCCCCTGCACAACGCAGGAAACTCACAAATACCACTGTGGGGCCACTGTGTGACACAGAGTGTTGGACTGTATGGGCCGCTGGCCTGATCCAACATGGCTTCTCTTATGTGACACAGAGTGTTGGACTGGAAGGGTCATTGGCCAGATCCAACATGGCTTCTCTTATGTTCTTGTGTGACACAGATTGTTGGACTGGATGGGCCACTGGCCTGATCCAACATGGCTTCTCTTATGTTCTTATGTGACACAGAGTGTTGAACTGGATGGGCCACTGGACTGATCCAACATGGCTTCTCGTATGTGACACAGAATGTTGGACTGGATGGGCCATTGGCCTGATCCAACATGGCTTCTCTTATGTTCTTATGTGACACAGAGTGTTGGACTGGATGGGCCATTGGCCTGATCCAACATGGCTTCTCCTCAGTTCTTATGTGACACAGAGTGTTGAAATGTATGGCCCACTGGCCTGATCCAGCATGGTTTCTCTTCTGTTCTTATGTGACACAGAGTGTTGGACTGGATGGGCCACTGGCCTGATCCAACATGGCTTCTCCTTTGTGACACAGAGTGTTGGACTGGATGGGCCATTGGCCAGATCCAACATGGCTTCTCTTATGTTCTTGTGTGACACATATTGTTGGACTGGATGGGCCACTGGCCTGATCCAACATGGCTTCTCTTATGTTCTTATGTGACACAGAGTGTTGAACTGGATGGGACACTGGCCTGATCAAACATGGCTTCTCTTATGTTCTTATGTGACACAGAGTGTTGAACTGGATGGGCCACTGGCCTGATCAAACATGGCTTCTCTTATGTGACACAGAATGGTGAACTGAATGGGCCATTGGCCTGATCCAACATGGCTTCTCTTATGTTCTTATGTGACACAGAGTGTTGGACTGGATGGGCCATTGGCCTGATCCAACATGGCTTCTCTTATGTTCTTATGTGACACAGAGTGTTGGACTGGATGGGCCATTGGACTGATCCAACATGGCTTCTCTTCTGTTCTTATGTGACAGAGTGTTGAAATGGATGGGCCATTGGCCTGATCCAACTGGGCTTCTCTTCTGTTCTTATGTGACACAGAGTGTTGGACTGGAGGGGGCACTGGCCTGATACAACATGGCTTCTCTTCTGTTCTTATGTGACACAGAGTGTTGAAATGGAGGGGCCACTGGCCTGATTCAACTGGGCTTCTCTTATGTTCTTATGTGACACAGAATGTTGGACTGGATGGGCCATTGGCCTGATCCAACTGGGCTTCTCTTATGTTCTTTCGAACTTCGGAACTGGAAGTCGATCGTTGCAGGCTGAGTTCCGGGAAATATAGAAGGGGAATTGGAGCTGGCATGCAATTTAAATCGCACTGGAGGGGGGAGGGAGAGGGGTGGCCCCCAGACTCTCCAGCTTCTTGCTTTCAACCCCGTGCCCCCCTCCAACGGCTCCCTGCGGCCTCCTCGCCTAGTGACTCTTAGTTACAGGGCTGGTGCTTTGCCATGTGTGCTCCCAGCCAGGCCCGGGGTATGGGTTCAGCCACTCCAGGCAGACTCCTGCGCCGCGCCTTCCCCTCACCCCACATACACACTCTGGTTGTTGCGCGCGCACAGCACAAAGACGTCACAAAGTGGCGTCATTGTGCAGGGCGACCTGGCTCTTCAGAGGCTTTCTTCTTCCAGAGGCATTTTAACTGCACCCGGCCGCTTTCGGGATGAAAGCGGCCAAGCGTTGCCTTTCCGTAAGGGTGCTGCTCAGCCACGTTCAACTCGAAAGCGGCGGGGCGCCACTAAAACGCCACACTCTTCAGAGGCTTCCAAGGAGGCCTCCGAAGAGTGTAGGGCAGTAAGGGGGTGCCTTAGAATCCTAGCATCATAGAGTTGGAAGGGACGTCCAGGGTCATCTAGTCCAACCCCCTGCACAATGCAGGAAACTCACAAACATCTCCCCCTAAATTCACAAGATCTTCATTGCTGTCAGATCATGGCCACCTAGCATCTGTTGAAAAACCTCCAAGGAAGGAGAGCCCACCACCTCCCAAGGAGGAAGCCTGTTCCACTGAGGAACCGCTCTAAACTCACAAACCCCTCCCCCTAAATTCACAGGATCTCCATTGCTGTCAGATGGCCATCTAGCCTCTGTTGAAAAACCTCCAAGGAAGGAGAGCCCACCACCTCCCAAGGAGGAAGCCTGTTCCACTGAGGAACCGCTCTAAACTCACAAACCCCTCCCCCTAAATTCACAGGATCTCCATTGCTGTCAGATGGCCATCTAGCCTCTGTTGAAAAACCTCCAAGGAAGGAGAGCCCACCACCTCCCAAGGAGGAAGCCTGTTCTACTGAGGAACCGCTCTAAACTCACAAACCCCTCCCCCTAAATTCACAGGATCCTCATTGCTGTCAGATGCCCACCTAGCATCTGTTGAAAAACCTCCAAGGAAGGAGAGCTCACCACCTCCCAAGGAGGAAGCCTGTTGTACTGAGTAACCGCTCTAACGGTCAGGAAGTTCTTCCTAATGTTGAGCCATAAAGTCTTCTGGTTTAATTTCAACCCATTGGTTCTGGTCCTACCTTCTGGGGCTACAGAAAACAATTCCACACCATCCTCTATAGGACAGCCTTTCAAGTACTTGAAGACGGTGATCCTCTCACCTCTCAGCCGCCTCCTCTCCAGGCTAAACATCCCCAGCTCTTTCAACCTTTCCTTATAGGACTTGGTCTCCAGACCTCTCCCCATCTTCGTCGCCCTGCTTTGGACCCCTTCCAGCTTGTCTATATCCTTCTTAAAATGTGATGCCCAAAACGGAACATAATACTCCAGGTGAGGTCTGACCAGAGCAGAGTAAAGCCTTGTGGGGCTCCCGGACGGGGTAGCGCCCTAGGCAACCACCTACCCACAGCCTACTCCCACGCCCTGGCCCTGCTTCCGGCTGCATGCACTTCACAGGGCCACCAAGGATGGTCAGCAGTGCAGATGGTTAGGAGTTTGGTGGGGGGAAGGTCTCCAAGCCAGGACATTGGAGAGGTGGTAGGAATGAGGATGGGTGGGGTGGGATGGTGGTACGAGCAGGGCAGAGGAGGGGAGGGGGACCCGCGAACTCCACGTCTGGGGCCTCCCGAAACTGGCACCTGCTCTGGCTGTAGAGCGACTCCGGCAGAACAGTCAGCTGCGTGCGGAGGACCCCGCAGATGGAAACAGGAGTCCGGCTGGAATCTGCTCCCCTAAGCCCGTGGCCTCCTATTGCGGCGTTGCAGGGCCAGGCCGCAGCTCAGGAGAGAGGAGAGGAGAGACTCACATTCTGATGTGCAGATGCGATCCGTCCGCCCAAAGCCAGGTCTCCGCCGTATGGTTGTACATCAAGCCGATCCAATAGCGCATGGGCAGCAGCCTCCTGTTTTCGGCAATGACCCGCTTGCGGGTTTCCAGCAAGATGGAAATCTGGACCGAGGCAGGGGAGGGGGGGAGAAGGGCAAGGCATGTGATGAAGGTGGCATTGGCATTTTTCTTACATGGCCAGAGGCTCCGGGAAGAAGGAGAAGATATGGGATTAATATCCCGCCCTCCACTCCGAAGAGTCTCAGAGCGGCTCACAATCTCCTTCCCCTTCCTCCCCCACAACAGACACCCTGTGAGGTAGATGAAGATATTGGATTTATATCCCGCCCTCCACTCCGAAGAGTCTCCATAAGGAAAGCCCCCTGCTTTTCATACATATGGACATCGTGATCACCAGTATGGTTGCTAGGGTGCCTGGAGATTTGACTCTCACACATCTGCTCTAAGAAGTGGACTTTGCCCACAGCTTCTAAGGCTTATGTGGCAGCTTTGCATTCTACACCTCTGGATGCGTGTTAGCCAGAACTCTGCTCCTTGTGTGCCCAGTCTTGGCTGCTGCACTGGAAGAAGCCAGGCCGCCATGTTTCCAGCCTGTCTCCATGAACCAAAGGCTAACACCACCAGAATCCATCTTGCTTTCCTGATTCCATCTCCAGCATCTGCTTCAGCTTTTGCAAAGGCAATCAAGCTTATCCAAGCATACCCTGCCAGACCTCTCAAGCCTTTTGTCTAACGAAACCCAAGACAAAGGCCCCTGCCCAGAAGATGATGGGAAAAGAGGAAGAACATCTCCTGTCTCAACCAAGTCTTTTGTCTAACCCGGGTGATACCTAGGCTAGTATTTGATTCCCTATTGTCACCTTCCCAGATAATCCCATTTAACCTTAAGTATCCAGCCATTCCCATTCTTACCCCAGTCTAATACCTTGGAGCCGCCTTAGGCCATATTGCAACTTGGAAATTTCCAGGTTCAAAGGACTAAGGTGAAGTTCATTGGTCAAAGCTGGCACCCAATTAGGAGCCACCAAGGAACTCACCATTGGCTCTGCTAATGTCCAGCCTTCATGGTCATCGCAGAGCCTCCCCTTCCTCCTCCCTGTTGCCTCCCATCCCCTAAGGGCTCAGGTGAGGCCTTATAACCTGTGGACTAGCTACCCACAGGTGTGCTTCTATCAGCAACCCACCTTCCGCTGCATAGATCCATCCCCGATTCCTGATCAGTTTCGGGTCCTCCCCCATTCCCTCAACTGTCGCCACCGGAGCCTTCCTTGAAGACTGCGAGAGGTAGTATCGCCCTGTCTGTCTACCCTTATATGTTCCCCTATCAATCTATCTGTATTTTCTTAGGCCTGTGTGAATATGTGATTGGGGGTTTTTTTATCTTGTATGAAAGAACTACATTTTTCATAATAAATTACAATTGGTTTTATTAAAATTAGAGTCCTTTTATTGAGCATCACCCTCTGGATGGTTGAGCCTGGTATATATTGGTAAAAAGATTCCTAGTGAGCCAGGTGCCCACCTAACTAATTCCCCAACCTCGTTTTGAGGGCATTTTGGCTAACATCTCAGAGCGGCTCACAATCTCCTTCCCCTTCCTCCCCCACAACAGACACCCTGTGAGGTAGATGAAGATATTGGATTTATATCCCGCCCTCCACTCCGAAGAGTCTCAGAGCGGCTCACAATCTCCTTTACCTTCCAGCCCCACAACAGACACCCTGTGAGGTAGATGAAGATATTGGATTTATATCCCGCCCTCCACTCTGAAGAGTCTCAGAGCGGCTCACAATCTCCTTTACCTCCCCCCCCCCACAACAGACACCCTGTGAGGTAGATGAAGATATTGGATTTATATCCCACCCTCCACTCTGAAGAGTCCCAGAGCGGCTAACAATCTCCTTTCCCTTCCTCCCTCACAACAGACACCCTGTGAGGTAGATGAAGATATTGGAATTATATCCCGCCCTCCACTCTGAAGAGTCTCAGAGCGGCTCACAATCTCCTTTACCTTCCTCCCCCACAACAGACACCCTGTGAGGTAGATGAAGATATTGGATTTATATCCCGCCCTCCACTCCGAAGAGTCTCAGAGCGGCTCACAATCTCCTTTACCTTCCAGCCCCACAACAGACACCCTGTGAGGTAGATGAAGATATTGGATTTATATCCCGCCCTCCACTCTGAAGAGTCTCAGAGCGGCTCACAATCTCCTTTACCTCCCCCCCCCCCCACAACAGACACCCTGTGAGGTAGATGAAGATATTGGATTTATATCCCACCCTCCACTCTGAAGAGTCCCAGAGCGGCTAACAATCTCCTTTCCCTTCCTCCCTCACAACAGACACCCTGTGAGGTAGATGAAGATATTGGAATTATATCCCGCCCTCCACTCTGAAGAGTCTCAGAGCGGCTCACAATCTCCTTTACCTTCCTCCCCCACAACAGACACCCTGTGAGGTAGATGAAGATATTGGATTTATATCCCGCCCTCCACTCCGAAGAGTCTCAGAGCGGCTCACAATCTCCTTTACCTTCCAGCCCCACAACAGACACCCTGTGAGGTAGATGAAGATATTGGATTTATATCCTGCCCTCCACTCTGAAGAGTCTCAGAGCGGCTCACAATCTCTACCTTCCTCCTCCACAACAGACACCCTGTGAGGTAGATGAAAATATTGGATTTATATCCCACCCTCCACTCTGAAGAGTCTCAGAGCGGCTCACAATCTCCTTCCGCTTCCTCCCCCACAACAGACACCCTGTGAGGTAGATGAAAATATTGGATTTATATCCCACCCTCCACTCTGAAGAGTCTCAGAGCGGCTCACAATCTCCTTTCCCTTCCTCCCCCACAACAGACACCCTGTGAGGTAGATGAAGATATTGGATTTATATCCCACCCTCCACTCTGAAGAGTCTCAGAGCGGCTCACAATCTCCTTCCCCTTCCTCCCCCACAACAGACACCCTGTGAGGTAGATGAAAATATTGGATTTATATCCAATTTTAGAGGTTTCAGAGCTCTGCTCATGTGAACTCCTACCCAACATGAGGCCTGTGTCTTAGAGAAGTGATTTCCTGTATTGTAATTGCAGTAAAAAGGTAAAGGTAGTCTAGGCTTCCCAATCCCCAGGTCCCAGCGGGGGATCTCCCATTTTCACAGGCTTCTCCCCGCCCCCACCCAGCTGGCTGGCGGGGGAAGCACCCCCCCCCCACAATCACCATGTAGTTTTAGAGCTCCTGCAGGTCCGTTTTTAAAATATGTGCCTTTACGGCTGAGCAGGAAACAGGAAGCGCTTCACGGGGAAGGGTCGGTAACAGTTTCGTCAGAGAACAGCCCCTCCCTTTGTTTTGCTTTCGTTTTCAGATCAAGTAAAGTTCTGCAGGATCAAAACCCAGTAAATATTTGTGTGCGAGAGAGAGGGATGGGGCAGGGGATTCCCTGGTTTGGAGGCCCTCCCCCTGCTTTAGAAAGCATGGAGGGGAGGGAAATGTCTACTGGGCACTCTATTATTCCCATAGGGAATAATGGGGAATTGATCCACGGGTATTGGGGGCTCTGAGGGGCTATGTTTTGAGGTAGAGGCACCAAATTTTTAGTATAGCATCAAGTGCCTCTCCTCAAAATATCCCCCAAGTTTCAAAACGATTGGACCAGGGGGTCCAATTCTATGAGCCCCAAAAGATGGTGCCCCTATCCTTCATTATTTCCTATGGAAGAAAGGCATTTAAAAAGGTGTATGGTCCCTTTCAATGTGATGGCCAGAACTCCCTTTGGAGTTCAATTATGCTTGTCACACTCTTGTTCCTGGCTCCACCCCCAAAGTCTCCTGGCTCCACCCCCAAAGTCCCCAGATATTTCTTGAATTGGACTTTTCAACCCTAAGGTAGTCCTAGGGTTGCCAAGTCCAATTCATGAAATATCTGGGGACTTTGGGGGTGGAGCCAGGAGACTTTGGGGGTGGAGCCAGGAACAAGGGTGTGACAAGCATCATTGAACTCCAAAGGGAGTTCTGGCCATCACATTTAAAGGGACGGCACACCTTTTTAAATGCCTTCCTTCCATAGGAAATAATGAAGGCTATGGGCACCTTCTTTTGGGGCTCATAGAATTGGACCCCTTGGTCCAATCTTTTTGAAACTTGGGGGGGTATTTTGCAGAGAGGCACTAGATGCTATACTGAAAATTTGGTGCCTATCTCAAAAAACAGCCCCCCAGAGTCCCCGATACCCACGGATCAATTCCCCATCATTCCCTATGGGAATCGTTCATGGAGGTTCATGATAGCTGTGGGGGCGGGGCTTCCCCTGCCGGCCAGCTGACTGGGGGAGGGGGGAAGCCTGTAAAACCGGGGGATCCCCCTCTGGGACCTGGGGATTGGGAAGCCTAGGTAGTCCCCTGTGCAAGCACCAGTCGTTTCCGACTCTGGGGGTGACGTTGCTTTCACGACGTTTTCACAGCAGACTTTTTACGGGGTGGTTTGCCCTTGCCTACCCCAGTCCCCTACACAAGCTGGCTACTCATTTTACCGAACTTGGAATGTGTCATGATCCTGGGCCTAGTGAGGCCTGCAGGCCCCAGGGAAGCCTGCTTAGGAGTTACTGGACAAAGCCTACATCTCCCAGGATTGCCTCTGATTGGGTAGCAAGGGGTTTGGAGGGAAACAGGCCCAGAGAGGGGTGGCGCCTGGGAAGAGAATATAAAGGCCAAGCCCAGGAAGTGGGTGTTTTTTCCCTGGAAGGCAGAGCTGGAGTCAGGCTGTCGCCTGGAGAGCTGGAAGCAGGGGTAAGGCCCTTACCCAAGGGGGGTGGGGGCGGTGAGTGTTAGTATTAGTTTAGGGATTGCAGAAATAGATGCATTAGGGCATTTGTTTATTTTCCCTTCACCCTTTTACTGTATTATGCACCTTCTTAATTTATATTGCACTGAAATAAACCTTTGGGGTTGTTGTTCACTCTGCCTGGTCCTCACGCCCATTATTTGGCCTAAGCTAAGGGAGGCCTGAAGGGCTTGGGAGGAGACTCTGAGCCTTCTCAAGGGAGACCCTTAACCCAGAGTGGTGGCAGCAATTGGTAAGACCCCCCTGAGTCGTGACATAAGAACATAAGAGAAGCCATGTTGGATCAGGCCAATGGCCCATCCAGTCCAACACTCTGTGTCACAGAAGAGCTTAAGAGAAGCCAAGTTGGATCAGGCCAATGGCCCATCCAGTCCAACACTCTCTGTCACATAAGAACATAAGAGAAGCCCTGTTGGATCAGGCCAATGACCCCTCCAGTCCAACACTCTGTGTCACATAAGAACATAAGAGAAGCCCTGTTGGATCAGGCCACTGGCCCATCCAGTCCAACACTCTGTGTCACATAAGAGAAGCCCTGTTGGATCAGGCCAATGGCCCCTCCAGTCCAACACTCTGTGTCACATAAGAGAAGCCATGTTGGATCAAGCCAATGGCCCATCCAGTCCAACACTCTGTGTCACATAAGAGAAGCCATCTTGGATCAGGCCAATGGCCCATCCGGTCCAACACTCTGTGTCACATAAGAACAGAAGAGAAGCCATGTTGGATCAGGCCAATGGCCCATCCAGTCCAACACTCTGTGTCACATAAGAGAAGCCATCTTGGATCAGGCCAATGGCCCATCCGGTCCAACACTCTGTGTCACATAAGAACATAAGAGAAGCACTGTTGGATCAGGCCAATGGCCCCTCCAGTCCAACACTCTGTGTCACACAGTGCCCAAAATATATATACACTATGGCTAATAGCCACTGATGGACCTCTGCTCCATATTTTTATCCAATCCCCTCTTAAAGCTGGCCATGCTTGTAGCCGCCACCACTTCTTGTGACAGTGAGTTCCACATGTTAATCACCCTTTGGGTACTTCCTTTTATCTGTTTTAACCTGACTGCTTAGCAATTTCATTGAATGTCCATGAGTTCTTGTACTGTGAGAAAGGGAGAAAAGTACTTCTTTCTCTACTTTCTCCACCCCATGCATAATCTTGTAAACCTCTATCATGTCACCCCGCAATCGACGTTTCTCCAAGCTAAAGAGCCCCAAGCGTTTTAACCTTTCTTCCTAGGGGAAGTGTTCCAAACCTTTAATCATTCTAGTTGCCCTTTTCTGGACTTTTTCCAATGCTATAATATCCTTTTTGAGGTTCAGTGACCAGAATTGTACACAGTATTCCAATTGAGACTGCGCCATCCATTTATACAGGAGCATTATGACAGAAGGATAGAAGGCTCAGTCAACCTTGAGCCGGCTACCTGAACCCAGCTTCCGCCAGGATCGAACTCAGCTCGTGAGCAGAGAGCTTGGATGGCAGGACTGTAGCTTTACCACTCTGCGCCACGAGGCAGCCGCCGCGAGCTTCCTTCGGCGGGGAGGGTGGGATATAAATCTAACTGAAATCTAATCCAATCTCGATCGAATATTGCTTTTGTAAACAATTTGAAATCCCTTTTGCGAATAAATATCAAAAGAGTATCAGACTTCAAAAACAAAACAAAACCCCGCTAATCTCGTTTAGGGTGAAATTTAACTCCGCACGAAACGCTCCCGCCGTACCAAAGACCAGACCCTGAGCTCCTTTACCATTTCTGCTTCCGTGTACCCGATATAAAGGCTGGCGTTCTGCGCACTGCAGTGGTGGATGCAGTTCTCCCAGGCCATCCTTTCATTGGAGAACAGGTAGCAGGTATCTGCCATTTGCATCCAGTTCCTCTGACAGGGGGCGCAAGTCATGCCTGTAAGCAGAGAGGACAACGGGATAGACTGCCTTTCCTGCGGATCCTGGACCGCCCACCCAGACAGAGATGTACCAGGGTGATAAAGAGGTCCGGCCAGGGCTGGCCCTAGGGCACGTGGCACCCCTGGCAGACTCATTCCCCGCTGCCCCGAGCCCCTTGGGGCCCTAAATGCACATGTGCACACACGCCAGGCCGGGCAGCTACCCACCACCTCCCCTCCTCCCTTCCCTGCCCAAGTCCGTGGGGGCCCTAGGCACCTCCACGCACACACACCCCGGGCCATGGGCCACCACCCGCTTGCCCCCTCCCCTCCCCTTCTTTTCTGCAGTGCCACAACATGGCACCACGCTCCACGGCCTCCCCCCAGTGCTCTCAGAGGAGCATTGTTAGCCTCAGCCTGCTTCGACATGGGCATTTCAGCATTCTCTCTTAAGAGAGTGCTGGATGAAGCTCTGCTCTTCCTCCTTTCCGGAACTGGAAGTGAGGAGGAATGAAGCCTCATCGGGGAGGGACGGTGGCTCAGTGGTAGAGCATCTGCTTGGGAAGCAGAAGGTCCCAGGTTCAATCCCCGGCATCTCCAAAAAAGGGTCCAGGCAAATAGGTGTGAAAAACCTCAGCTTGAGACCCTGGAGAGCAGGGGAGGAACTGTGGCTCAGTGGTAGAGCACCTGCTTGGGAAGCAGAAGGTCCCAGGTTCAATCCCCGGCATTTCCAAAAAGGGTCCAGGCAAATTGGTGTGAAAAACCTCAGCTTGAGACCCTGGAGAGCCATGAAGTGGGCTATAGCTCAGTGGTAGAGCATCTCCTTGGTAAGCAGAAGGTCCCAGGTTCGATCCCCGGCATCTCCAACTCAAAAGGGTCCAGGTAAAATAGGTGTGAAAAACCTCAGCTTGAGACTCCTGGAGAGCCACTGCCGGTCAAGGGAGGGACAGTGGCTCAGTGGCAGAGCATCTGCTTGGGAAGCAGAAGGTCCCAGGTTCAATCCCTGGCATTTCCAAAAAGGGTCCAGGCAAATTGGTGTGAAAAACCTCAGCTTGAGACCCTGGAGAGCAGGGGAGGAACTGTGGCTCAGTGGTAGAGCATCTGCTTGGGAAGCAGAAGGTCCCAGGTTCAATCCCCGGCATCTCCAAAAAGGGTCCAGGCAAATTGGTGTGAAAAACCTCAGCTTGAGACCCTGGAGAGCTGCTGCCAGTCTGAGAAGACAATACTGACTTTGATGGACCCAGGGTCTGATTCAGTATAAGGCAGCTTCATATGTTCATATGTTCATCCAGCGCTCTCTTAAGAGAGAATGCTGAAATGCCCGCCTTGAAGAGGGTAGGGCCGAGGCTAGCTGTGCTCCTCTGAGCGCACCCTTGGACTGGCAGGGGTGTGGAAGGTGGACAAACAGTGACTGCGGTGGCGGCAGGGGGGTGATTAGACATTTGTCTTGGGTACGGGGGGGGGAGCCCAATTCGGTGCACCCCCTCCCAGCGCCCTAGGCAGATGCCTAACTTGTCTAGTGGGCGAGCGGGCCCTGGGTCCAGCTGTCCTTGATAAAGGTCAGGACTTTTTCGATCCTGGCCCCGACCTGTCGGAAGATCTTACGCAATTCCGCAAGGCCTCTGAGGCAGGGGTGTTCCCTCAGGCTTTTGAGTAAACACAGCGGAACAATTGGAAAAAAAAAAGAAATGGATTACGGAACGTTTTATTTGAACGTGATGAATAAAATATTTTAAGACGAGGCGTTCCGATATTGTCCAAATCATTTCTAAAAAATATGGATGGCGTCGGTGCCTTCCGATTTCTGTGCACTGAGGGCGAGCAAGTCCTAGGTTACAAACGGAACTCTCCAATGCAAGAACAAGATGCGTTTCTTCCTTTGGGAGGCGGTATTGTCACAAGAGAAGGAAAAGGTTTCGGTTTCGGTTTGCACGTGAGGGGTGCACTAGCCCTCAAAGGAAGAAAATGCAAGGACCTGAAAGTGTTTAAAAAGGTAAGAGTTTTCATTTATCTGTAAAAAGTAAAATTGTCCATAGTCATATTTTATGTTCCTAGAGTAACAGAATGACTCTCAATCTGGAAAAGAAAAAAGAAGTGCTAATGTAGCATTTATTTTTTTTCAATTTTTCCGAAAAATTCCAGGTTTTTTCCTGAGCTTCAAAATTTCCGGAAATTTTGCATCTCTAGTGTGATCCCAACAAGCCGCCCCAAGCCACCTCCGGTTTTTTTTTTCTTAAGAACTGCTCAGAGCACATGAGTGCTTGACTCCTCAGGGGAGTTAAAAAGAGCAGCCTGGTTTCTGAGGCACCTTCCTGTCTGATCGCACGAAGCCACCTTGCAGACGGGACGAGGCCGTGGGAGTAGGCCAGGGGTAGGTGGCTGTCTAGGGCGCTACCTGTGAGGTGACGAGACCTCACCTGCCCGCCGATGGCTGTCCCAGGGGTCGGAAGGGAGCACAAGGAGGGTTAGCTGTTTGGGCACTCACGATGTCCACTAGCAAGACTTATCACGGCCTCTTTGAGCCTCCGCTGCTGGCCCCCCAGTTCGAACAGGAAGCCATCGTTTCTCTTGGTTTTCATGACGTCTGAAACAAACAAGAGTCACTTGGTGAGGAACGCTTTCGTGGCTAAGAGAGCGGACCGTGCGGCAGGAGGCCTTGCTACGCTCTCTGGGCTTGAAGTGGACATATATGAACCTATGAAGCTGCCTTCTACTGACTCAGACCCCCCTGAGTCCATCAAAGTCAGTATTGTCTACTCAGACTGGCAGCGGCTCTCCAGGGTCTCAAGCTGAGGTTTTTCATGCCTACTTGCCTGGACCCTTTTGAGTTGGAGATGCCGGGGATTGAACCTGGGACCTTCTGCTTACCAAGCAGATGCTCTACCACTGAGCCACAGCCCCATTCATGGCTCTCCAGGGTCTCAAGCTGAGGTTTTTCATGACTATTTGCCTGGACCCTTTTAGTTGGAGATGCCGGGGATAGAACCTTGGACCTTCTGCTTACCAAGCAGAGGCTCTACCACTGAGCCACCGTCCCTCCCCATGAAGCTACCTTGTACTGAATCAGACCCCCCCCCTTGGTCCATCCAAGTCAGTCTTGTCTACTCATACTGGCAGCAGCTCTCCAGGGTCTGGAGCTGAGGTTTTTCACGCCTACTTGCCTGGACCCTTTTGACTTGGAGATGCTGGGGATTGAACCTGGGACCTTCTGCTTACCAAGCAGATGCTCTACCCCTGAGCCACCATCCCTCCCCTAATAACAGAACGTATGAAGCTGCCTTGTACTGAATCAGACCCCCCCCCCCTTGGTCCATCCAAGTCAGTCTTGTCCACTCAGACTGGCAGCAGCTCTCCAGGGTCTCAAGCTGAGGTTTTTCACGCCTACTTGCCTGGACCCTTTTTTAGTTGGTGATGCCGGGGATTGAACCTGGGACCTTCTGCTTACCGAGCAGAGGCTCTACCGCTGAGCTATAGCCTGCTTCATGGCTCTCCAGTGGAAGTTTTTCACACCTCCTTGCCTGGATCCTTTTGAGTTGGAGATGCCGGGGATTGAACCTGGGACCTTCTGCTTACCGAGCAGAGGCTCTACCACTGAGCTATAGCCCACTTCATGGCTCTCCAGGGTCTCAAGCTGAGTATTTTCACGCCTACTTGCCTGGACCCTTTTTTAGTTGGTGATGCCGGGGATTGAACCTGGGACCTTTTGCTTACCAAGGAGATGCTCTACCACTGAGCTATAGCCCACTTCATGGCTCTCCAGGGTCTCAAGCTGAGGTTTTTCACGCCTATTTGCCTGGACCCCTTTTGAGTTGGAGATGCCGGGGATCGAACCTGGCACCTTGCACCATCACTCCCCTCCCCTCAAGTTTTATTTATTTATTTTAAATTGCTATCCTGCCGTCTCCGCGAGCGGACTCAGGGCAGCTAACAACATTTATATTTACAATTTAAAAACCAGTAAACTACAATTACAATTTAAAACCATTCGGTGGTGCTGTGCCACATCATTGTAAGCGAGTTCTTCTTTTCTGATAGTGATCACATAGTATCGTAGCTCTGTTATGATGTGGGGCGGCAATCTTCTCCCGGTTAGATAGTAAAGGCCTCTTGGAACCGTTCAGTTTGCAGGCCCTGAGGAAAGTAGAGAGATCCCGCAGGGCCCTTATGGGCTCTGGGAGAGCATTCCACATTTTTGGTGCTGCCACCGAGAAGGCCCTAGCCCGTGTCGAATGCAACCTAGCCTCTTTTGGTCCAGGGATGGACAGTAGATTTTGTGTCCCTGAACGCAGTGCTCTCTGGGGAACATGTGGAGAAAGGCGGTCCCGCAGATAGACAGGCCCCTGACCATAAAGGGCTTTAAAGGTCAATACCAACACCTTGGAACGGACTCGGAACACAGTAGGTAGCCAGTGCAGCTCTCTCAGCACTGGCCGAATGTGCTCCCATCGAGGGAGCCCCATTAACAGCTATGCCGCAGCGTTCTGCACTAGCTGTAGCTTCCGAGTCAGTGTCAAGGGTAGCCCCATGTGGAGAGCATTACAGTGATCTATTCTCGAGGTGACCGTAGCATAGAGCTAAGTCGTCATGCTCCAGGAAAGGGGCCAACTGCTGCACCCTCCGAAGATGAAAAAAGGCGGATCTGGTAGTGGCTGCTACCTGGGCCTCCATTGTAAGAGAGGGCTCCAGGAGCACACCCAAGCGCTTGACCTTAGGGGCCGGTATTAGTGGCACCCCGTCAAGAGTCGGCAGAGGGATCTCCTCCACCCCCACTGGACCACCCTGTTTACGCAGCAGTCTCTGATGGCTGACGCCTTTTGCTCTGAATTATTGCATCAAAATCTGGAGACAATGTCTGCGCTGTGCAAATCAGGGATGTCAAATGTCCAGCCCACGAGCCACAACCAGTCTGCCCAGGGCTTTAATCAGGCCTGCGGGGCTCTTTCCTCCCCCCACCCCTCCTGTCCTCACGCTTTGAAGCGCGGAGACTGACAAAGTTCCCTGCTCTTTCTGCCTTGTCTTTGCTGGCTGCAGCAGGAAGCAAAGATGCAAGGAAAACGTGGAACGGATTTTCCATTTAGAGGTCTGTGCCCAGATAGGTAGGGCCCAGAGATCTTCATGGAAAATCCATTTCACGTTTTCCCTGCAACTTTGTTCTGTGCTGCAATACGTTTCAGTGGAGTGGGGATCAGTTTCACTTTTCAGCGTTCCTGTAGCCGGCTGAAGTTCACGTTTCCCAGAGTTGTGTCCTTGTAAATGACGGGTTGATGCTTTGAGCCAGCTTGTCTCTGCTGAATGGACCTGACTGAGTGAGTACTCTAACCTGGGAACAGCCCAAGGGGGATATTACACTGGAGAGCCATTGCCAGTCTCAGGGTGGGGGAAGAAGCTTGCAATGCCATTTCATCACGGGTAGAATTTTAGCAGGAGCTCCTTTGCCTATTAGGCCACACCCCTGTGATGTAGCCAATCCTCCAAGAGCTTACAAAAAAGAGCCTTGCAAGCTCTTGGAGGATTGGCTACATCAGGGAGGTGTGGCCTAATAAGCAAAGGAGCTCCTGCTAAAATTCCACCCCTGCATTTCATTGTTTTCCCAGGTCAGAGCACTTTATATTTTTTTCGTTTCTGCTTTAATCCTTGTGCTTTTTCTCGATGTTGTCTTGTAAAAATTGCATTGTCAAATCCCACGGTTCCCGCACCTTTCCATTTTAAACAGAATCTTGCAAGGGTGTTAAGCATGTTTGTATTTTAAGTTAAAACATAATATCTTTAACGGTGCTTGTCTGCGTCCTTTATCGAGCTTACATCTCTCTGCTACCTCACATTACATTTTATGAAGTGCGTGGCCCGGCCTCACAACGTCCCGTTCGTGTCAGGTCCGGCCCTCCTAACAAGTGAGCTCGACACCTCTGTACATTGTAAACTGCTTTGTAAAAGACATTGTAAACTGCTTTGGATGCCCAAAGGGGACCAAGATCGAGGCGGGCCGTTGTCTGTAGCAGTAGAAAAGAGCAAGCATCCAGGCCCCCCTTAAAGACTAACCAAATTCTTGGCAAGGTAATAGGGGCTTTCCTGAGCCACTGTTCATTCACATGCGGCCACAAATTCGGTTAGTCTTTAAGAAGACTGCAGATTTATACCCTGCCCTTCTCTCTGAATCAGAGGCTCAGAGCGGCTTACAATCTCCTATATCTTCTCCCCGCGTAAGGCTGCCAAGCCCCTGGTCCATAGGTACCATAGAGTTTTTACCTCCCAAATGGCAAGAGCATCCAGGAAAACCATTGAGTTTTCTCGGAAACGCCTAGAGCGACCCACACGGGCCCCACCATTTTGATGACGTCACTTCCATGCGCATGCAAAACTCACACAAAACTCATGCAAAAGTTCCCCACTCTGGGAAGCTGGGGACTTGGCAACCCTATCCCCCCATAACAGACACCCTGTGAGGTGGGTGGGGGTGAGAGGGCTCTCACAGCAGCTGCCCTTTCAAGGACAACTCCTGCGATAGCTATGGGCGACCCAAGGCCCTTCCAGCAGCTGAAAGTGGAGGTCTGGGGACTCAAACCGGGTTCTCTCAGATAAGTGTCCGTGCACTTAACAACTACACCAAACTGGCTCTCAGATCCACCCTGTGAGGTGGGTGGAGCTGAGAGGACTCTCACAGCAGCTGCCTTGTGAAGGACAACCTCTGGCAGAGCTACGGCTGACCCAAGGCCATTCCAGCAGCTTAAAGTGGAGGAGTGGGGATTCAAACCCGGTTCTCCCAGAGAAGAGAGCTCTGGCTGACCCAAGGCCATTCCAGCAGCTGCAAGTGTAGGAGTCGGGAATCAAACCTGGTTCTCCCAGATAAGAGAGCTCTGGCTGACCCAAGGCCGTTCCAGCAGCTGCAAGTGGAGGAGTGGGGAATCAAACCCGGTTCTCCCAGATAAGAGAGCTATGGCTGACCCAAGACCATTCTAGCAGCTTAAAGTGGAGGAGTGGGGATTCAAACCCAGTTCTCCCAGATAAGAGAGCTCTGGCTGACCCAAGGCCATTCCAGCAGCTGCAAGTGAAGGAGTGGGGAATCAAACCCGGTTCTCCCAGATAACAGAGGTCTGGCTGACCCAAGGCCACTCCAGCAGCTGCAAGTGAAGAAGGGGGGAATCAAACCCGGTTCTCCCAGATAAGAGAGCTAGGGCTGACCCAAGGCCATTCCAGCAGCTGCGAGTGGAGGAGTGGGGAATCAAACCCGGTTCTCCCAGATAAGAGAGCTACGGCTGACCCAAGGCCATTCCAGCAGCTGCAAGTGGAGGAGTGGGGAATCAAACCTGGTTCACCCAGATAAAAGTCCGCACACTTAACCACTACACCAAACTGGTTTAAGGTGTTCCTGGCTGTCTTTTGGGGAGAGGCAGATAAAGTCCAGGTGTAAATGAAGTAAAAATAACAATACCTGGAGACCAGCTGGAGCCGAGAGAAGGATTGGGAGAAAAAATCTCTAAAATTACCTCAGCTACTTACAGGCACCGATAAGAATCGTCATACTGAAGAACAAGATGAGGGCAAAGACCACCAGGAGATACACAAGCCTCCGGAAACAAGGCGACACGCAGCTAGGAGTCTTTGAAGGAACTGAAGAAGAAGTAAAAAGACATGCGCAGTGGAAGGGCCGCTTTCACAGGCTAAGTCGGGGCTCCCTGACCTTTTGGGGGACTCCAGGCGCATTTGGAATTCTGAGACAGTAGCGCAGCAACAAAATGGCTGCCACGGGACGCAGAGCCAGCCACAAAATGTTGTGTTTAGTGGCTAAGGTTCCCTGTGCCCAGCTGGGGGCAGGGGATCCCCCGGTTTGGAAGCCCTCCGCCCACTTCAGGGTTATCAGAAAGCAGGGGTGGGATGGGTTGAATGTCCACGGGGCACTCCATTAAACTCTATGGAGACCCTGTAGAGTATAACGGAGAATCGATCCATGGTTAACTGGGGTTTGGGGGTAGGGTTGCCAATCCCCAGGTGGGGGCAGGGGACCCCCCGGTTTGGAGGCCCTCCCCCCGCTTCAGGGTCATCAGAAAGCAGGGGGAGGGAAGGAAATGTCTGCTGGGAACTCTATTATTCCCTATGGAGATTTATTCCGATAGAAAATCATAGAGAATTGATCTGCAGGTATCTGGAGCTCTGGGGGGGCCTGTTTTTTAGGGTAGAGACACCATATTTTCCGTATAGCATCTAGTGCCTCTCCCCAAAATACCCCCCACATTTCAAAAGGATTGGACCAGGGGTCCAATTCTATGAGCCCCAAAAGAAGGTGCCCCTATCCTTCATTATTTCCTATGGAAGGAAGGCATTGAAAAGGTGTGCCGTCCCTTTAAATGTGATGGCCAGAACTCCCTTTGGAGTTCAATTACGCTTGGCACAGCCTTGATCTTGACTCCACCCCTAATGTCTCCTGGCTCCACCCCCAAGGTCTCCTGGCTCCACCCCCAAAGTCCCCAGATATTTCTTGAATTGAACTTGGCCACCCTACCTGGGGGAGCTGTTTTCGGAGGTTTTTCAGCATAGCATCTGTTGCCTCTCCTCCAAAAAAACAACAACAAAGTTTCAAAAAGACTGAACTAGCATATCCAATTCTAAGAGCCCAAAATGAAGGTGCCCCCATCCTTCGTTATTTCCAATGGAGGGAAGGCATTTCATAGGAGCGCGGTCCCTTTCCATGTGATGGCCTGAGTAGACTCACCTTTGGAGTTCAGTTGTGCTTGTCACACTCTTGCTCCTGGCTCCACACCCCCAATGCTAGGTTTGCCAAATCCCCACTGGCTGCCGATTGAGGGGGGGACTTTTTAGGCATCATAGACTTTCCCCCCAAATTGCTGGAGCAGGGGTGTCAAACATGCAGTTCGGGGGCCGAATCAGGCCCCCGGAGGGCTCCTATCAGGCCCCTGAGCAGCTAGCTGTCATCTGCTTCCTTCTCTCTATATCTTGCTTCCTTCTGCGTCACAGCTTGCTTTGCAAGGCTTGTTCGACTGCACAGGAGCTACAGAGCAAAACCTCTGTTTTCTCCATTGGCTGAGGCTCCTCCCTTGGGGTGGAAGGGGTAGGGTTGCCAAGTCCAATTCAAGAAATATCTGGGGACTTTGGGGGTGGAGCCAAGAGACATTAGTGGTGGAGCCAGGAACAAGGGTGTGACAAGCAGAATTGAACTCCAAGGTAGTTCTGGCCATCACATTTAAAGGGACAGCACACCTTTTCAATGCCTTCCTTCCATAGGAAATAATGAAGGATAGGGGCACCTTCTTTTGGGGCTCATAGAATTGGACCCCCTGGTCCAATCGTTTTGAAACTTGGGGGGTACTTTGGAGATCAATTCCCCATTATACCCTATGAGAATCGATCTTCACATAGGGAATAATGAAGTGCCCAGCAGACATTTCCCTCCCCCCCCCCCCACTCCATGTCTGGCGACTCTGAAGGGAGGGATTGGCCTCTCTACTCAGGAGTTGCTGCCAACTTCTTCAGAGTAACACAGACACAACATCCCAAGAGGAAGCCTTTCCAATCGGGGACTGAAGCCTCCAGAGGGGGAAAGGCACATGGTCCTCTGGGGGAGGGGGCTTCCCCCCGCCGGCCAGCTGACTGGGGGCGGGAAGGAGCCTGGGAAAGTGGAAGAACCCCCGCGGGGACCTGGGGATTGGCAAGCCAGCTGAGGACCTTGTCAGTCGGCTTGTGAAGAAGCTGCAAATGCAGTGGAATGCAATTTAAGCCAGTGATTGCGTGAAGGCAAGACTTGCTCCTTTAGAAGCCGACATCGGTGGAAGGACTCCGTTTGGCATTTACTTCTGAATAGTAGTACTCCTTATAGACTTTTTGGAATTTTCCGGAGTCCTGCTTGGGAACTGTGTTTTGGTCTGGCCCAACAAGGTCTCATATATGTCAGATCCAGCCTTCATTAATTGTATGACTGCTCCTTGGTTCTCTATTTCATGAATTACCTTTTCTTTTTCTTTTTCAAATTGTTAATTATATCCTCACTAAGGCTGCATCATTTGAGGTGATAGATTACACTGTTCTTTATTGTAAACTGAAAATCTGTTAATAAAAATCTGATTTTTTTTTAAAAAAAAAATAACAATTGAATCCGACAACTTTAATCACTCTCTGTGTAAAGTAGGATTTCCTTTCGTCTGTCCCAGAATTACAACTCATTTCCAAACCACAGAGACCGATTCCCCTGGGCAATATGGCTGCTTTGGAGGCTGGACTCTGGCATTATTTCCTGTAGGGTTGCCAGGTCCAATTTAAGAAATATCTGGGGACTTTGGGGGTGGAGCCAGGAGACTTTGGGGTGGAGCCAGGAGACATTGGAGGTGGAGCCAAGATCAAGGCTGTGACAAACATAATTGAACTCCAAAGGGAGTTCTGGCCATCACATTTAAAGGGACGGCACACCTTTTCAGCGCCTTCCTTCCATAGGAAATAACGAAGGACAGGAGCACCTTCTTTTGGGGCTCATGGAATTGGACACCATGGTTTTGAAACTTGGGGGGCATTTTGGGGAGAGGCACTAGATGATATACTGAAAATTTGGTGCCTCTACCTAAAAAAACAGCCCCCCCCCCCAGAGCCCCAGATACCCGCGGATCAATTCTCCATGATTTTCTATGGGAATAAATCTCCATAGGGAATAATAGAGTTCCCAGCAGACATTTCCCTCCCCTCCCCCCGCTTTCTGACAACCCTGAAGCGGGGGGCCCTTCAAACCGGGGGATCTCCTGCCCCCACCTGGGAATTGGCAACCCTAATTTCCTGCCCTCCCCAGACGTCACTATGGGGGCCAGGTCTATGTTGGAAAATACCTGGAGACTTTAGGGGTGTATCCTGGAGAGGGCGGGGCTTGGGAAGCGAGTTCAGTTGGCAAAGCGGGAGATTTCCAGGCCCCACCTGGAGGCTGGCCACCCTATGTGTTGAAAGAACCCTGGAGATTTTGGAGGTGGAGCCAGGAGAGGGGGTTGGTGGAGGGGAGGGGCATCAGCATGACACAGTGCCGCAGGCTCCACCCTTCCGAGCAGCCATTTTCTCCGGGGGAGCTGATCTTCTGCCAGCTGGAGATCAGTTGTGAGAGCAGGAGATCTCAAGGCCCCACCTGGAGGCTGGCAACCCCAGGAAGACCAAGAAACAAATGGCGTTTCTAGTCCTCACGCTTGACTGGGGTGGCCTACCAATGCCAGCGAGGCTGGAAAAGCAAGGCCTGCATTAGCAGGACAGTTGACGACACCTTGGCAGGCGTTAGGCTTGCCAATCCCCAGGTCCCAGCGGGAGTTCTTCCGCTTTCCCAGGCTGCTTCCCGCCCCCAGTCAGCTGGCCAGCAGGGGAAGCCCCGCCCCCAAAGCCACCATGTGACTTTCCCCCTCCGGAGGCTCCAGTCTCCGATTGAAAGGCTTCCTCTTGGGATGGGGTGTCTGTGTTACTTGGAAGGAGTTGGCTGCAACTCGTGAGTAGAGAGTGACTTCAGAGTCCCAGAAAGGGGTGGGGGGGTGGGAAGGTCTGCTGAACACTTCATTATTCCCTGTGTGGAGATCGATTATCATAGGGTGTAATGGGGAATTGATCTGGAGGTTTCAGGGGCTCTGGGGCAGCTGTTTTTTGAGGCAGATGCACCAAATTTTCAGTATATTATCTAGTGCCACTTCCCAAAGTATCCCCCAAGTTTCAAAAGGATTGGACCAGGGGGTCCAATTCTATGAGCCCCAAAAGATGGTGCCCCTATCCTTCATTATTTCCTATGGAAGGAAGATATTTAAAAAGGTGTGCTGTCCCTTTAAATGTGATGGCCAGAACTCCCTTGGAGTTCAATTATGCTTGTCACACCCTTGTTCCTGGCTCCGCCCCCAATGTCTCCTGGCTCCACCCCCAATGTCTCCTGGCTCCTCCCCCAAAGTCTCCTGGCTCCACCCCCAAAGTCCCCAGATATTTCTTGAATTGGACTTGGCAACCCTAGCAGGCGTTGCAGACGCCAAGCCTGTGAGCCGCGCCAGCCCCTTGGAGGTTCCTCTCGTGTGCCAGCTCCTTCGTCGACATGTCCTTACCAGAGGGCACGCGGAGACGGCTCTCTTTGGCCGGCTGGGCACGGGCTTTCCGCTTCTGCGGGGTGGCTGCCTTGTTCCAGAAAGCCGGCCCTTTGGGGGTCTTGGGCTCCTTGGGCTGCGAGATGGCGAGCCGTCGTCTCCTTTCGAAGCCCATCCGCGACCGGGTGTCCTCGTCCGGCTCCCCGACCTTGGTGCCCATTCTCATGCTGCTGTGCTGTGCCGGGCGCTTGGGGCCTTTGTCCGCCCAGGCAGGAAAAGAACCGCCGGAGGAACCTGCCTCGCCCATGACAGCGGGACCCCCAAAGCCAACTGACCACCATCCACCCCTCTCCTGGCGGGATTCTCCCTCGTACCCGCCTGGAGGGCGCCCGTGGCCAGGCCTGGTGCACTGTGGGAGCAGCGAGAACCAAGCGCACACCTCAATGTGACCCAGTTCCCTCACAAGGCCAGTGAAACAAAGCATTCGTAGCTGGGGTTGCCAACTCCGGCTCGGGAAACACCTGGAGATTTAAGGGGAGGAGCCTCGAGAGGGCGGGGTTTGGGAAGGGGAGGGGCCTCGGTGCTGCATAGCGCCAAAGCGTCCCCCTTTCCAAGCTGCCATTTTCTGCAGGGGGAACTGATCGCTGTTGCCTAGCGATCCGTTGTGATTCCAGGAGCTCTCCAGGCCGTGCCTGGAGGCTGGCAACCCCAATACAAAGCAGCGTATGGCGGTCTGGGAAGGGGAGGGACCACAGCATAGGGTTGCCAACTCCAGGTGTGGCCTGGCGGTCTCCTGGAATTGCAACAGCTGAGGCACTCCGCCTGTAGTAGTAGCCGGGTTTTGTGGCCTACAACTAGCCCGAGGCCTGTTTTGTGAACATCGTTCTTGGCTTCTGACCATCTTGCTTTGTCTTTGTACCCTTGGCTTTTTAGAAGGTTTATCATTGCCTGTCCTCAGAAGGCTGCATGTAATCAACAGAGCAAAGTTCAAGCCCAGGGGCGCCTTTTAAGACCAATGACACTTGATTCTGCATAGAAGCTTCCATGTTCAGGCACGCTTCTTTTATCCATTCTTCTTTTAACCATTTTTATTTTAATTTTACTTCGGCTGCCGCCTCAGGCAGGGAGCGGCCGCCTAAAAACGGACTGGGGAAATCCTAACCGACCTCCCTGACCAGAACTCTCCCTCCCTCCGGCCTCTGAAGGCCCCCCAGTCACAGTTGGGGGAGAGGTGCATTGTGGGAAATGCAGTCCTCTCAGGGGAGGCCAGGCCCAGAGGGACCTCCACTGGCTGCCGATTGAGGGGGGGACTTTTTAGGCACAATAGACTTTCCCCACAAATTGCTTGAGCAGGGGTGTCAAACATGCAGTTCGGGGGGCCAAATCAGGCCCCCGGAGGGCTCCTATCAGGCCCCTGAGCAGCTAGCTGTCATCTGCTTCCTTCTCTCTATATCTTGCTTCCTTCTGCATAACCACTTGCTTTGAAAGGCTTGCTGAATTGCACAGGAGCTACAGAGCATAACCTCTGTTTTCTCCATTGGCTGAGGCTCCTCCCTTGGGGAGGAAGGGGGGAGGAATAGCTCACTTGTCTGAGGAGGCCTCCAGCTGTGAAGAATCCTCAGGCTCTGTGGGCCCTTCTTCTGCTCCAGGAGACCCCTCTGCTGAAGGGGGAGAGGCTCAGTGGCCAGGGACAGCCTGGGGACTGGCTGGCCAGAGATTTTTCTGTCTTGAACTGGATTTGCTGAAAACATTCCTTTCCAGGCCTCAGATGCAGCAGGAACCTTTCGGAGAGTTCCACCTCCTCCTTCCCACCTTGTCCATTGAATAGCGGGTGCAGCTGCATAACAATCCCTGGATGAGCTTCACCACCTGTTTTTCTACAAAATGACCCCTGTTCCTATCCCACGCTTGCCTCCGGTGCAAGAGGCAGGAATTTATTTATTTTTTTCGTGGGGGGGATATCAGCACCCGCACAGTGAATGCATTTAAAGTTAACGATGCTTTCCTTCCACCTCTCTCTTTCCCTCCTCCCCGCCCCCCATCTATTTGCTTCCTTTCCACTTTCCTTTTCCATTTTTCCTTCCTTCCTGTCTTGCTAGGGCTGCCAAGTCCAATTCAAGAAATATCTGGGGACTCTGGGGGTGGAGCCGGGAGAATTTGGGGGTGGAGCCAGGAGCAAGGGTGTGACAAGCATCATTGAACTCCAAAGGGAGTTCTGGCCATCACATTTAAAGGGACAGCACATCTTTTAAATGCCTTCCTTCCATAGGAACTAATGAAGGATAGAGGTACCTTCTTTGGGGGCTCATAGAACTGGACCCCCTGGTCCAATCTTTTTGAAACTTAGGGAGTATTTTGGGGAGAGCCACTGGATACTATACTGAAAATTTGGTGCCTCTACCTAAAAAAACAGGGCATTGTGTCTTTAAATAATATTTCTTTAAGAATCTTGTATGTGCTACTCGGATACATTGTAATTTTTTGCCAAATATTTACCGGGTATCCTCTGTATTTACCAAAATCCCAAGGTGGGGGCAGGGGATCCCTTGGTTTGGAGGCCCTCCCCCTGTTTCGGGTCATCAGAAAGCGGGGGAGGGGATGTCTTCTAGACATTCCATTATTCCCTATGGAGACCAATTCCCATAGGCTTTAATGGAGAATTGATCCACGGGTATCTGGGGCGCGGAGGGGGTGGGCTGTTTTTTGAGATAGAAGAAGAAGATATTGGATTTATATCCCGCCCTCCACTCCGTAGAGTCTCAGAGCGGCTCACAATCTCCTTTATCTTCCTCCCCCACAACAGACACCCTGTGAGGTAGATGAAGATATTGGATTTATATCCCGCCCTCCACTCCGAAGAGTCTCAGAGCAGCTCACAATCTCCTTTACCTTCCCCCCTCCCCACAACAGACACCCTGTGAGGTGGGTGGGGCTGGAGACGGCTCTCACAGCAGCTGCCCTTTCAAGGACAACCTCTGCCAGAGCTATGGCTGACCCAAGGCCATGCTAGCAGGTGCAAGTGGAGGAGTGGGGAATCAAACCCGGTTCTCCCAGATAAGAGTCCGCACACTTAACCACTACACCAAACTGGCACCAAACTTTCTTCATAGCATCCAGTTCCTCTCCCCAAAGGGCCCTCCAAGTTTCAAAATGTTTGGACCAGGGATTTTTATCATGATGTGCTCTATTTCTAATTTGTTCTGGGCTCACTTTCTCTCCTCTGGTCTGAATACAAAAAAACTGTGAGCTCTCAATAGTTGAGTTTGATGAACCGGATTTCTTAATACAATATCGGGACAGTTCTTTGTGCATTCCTACAGTAGAATCAACCAATAGAATGTTGTTGTTTTTTTCCCACTGGATGCTCTTCAGTCTAATTGCATGACTGCTCCTTGGCTCTCTATTTTATGAATTACTTTTTTTTCTTGTTCTTGATTTTTTTTTTAACATTGTTAATTATATCCTTACTAAGGCTGCATTGTGCGAGGCGATAGATGACACTGTTCTTTACTGTGAACTCAAAATCTGTTAATAATTTTTACTTTAAAAAAACAGCAACGTTCAAGACCGACGAGGTGTGATTCGACATTAGGGTCTGACTCAAGAAATATCTGGGGACTTGGGGGGTGGAGTCGGGAGACTTTGGGGGTGGAGTCGGGAGCAAGGGTGCGACAAACACGATTGAACGCCAAAGAGATTCTGGCTATCACGTTCAAAGGGACATTCTTAATGCCCTCCCTCCATTTGGAAACAATGAAGGGTAGGGGCACATTCTTTGGGGGATCATAGAATTGGACCCCCTGGCCCCATCTTTTTGAAACTTGGGGGGTATTTTGAGGAGAGGCACCAGATGCGGTGCAGAAAATGTGGTACCTCTACTTCAAAGAACAGCCCCCCCCCCCGAGCCTCAGATACCAGTGGATAAATTCTCTATTATACCCTATACCAGTGGGAAGGCTTCTAGTGTCCTGGCCCCACTGATGGACCTCCTGATGGCACCTGTTTTTTTTTTTGGCCACTGTGTGACACAGAGTGTTGGACTGAAGAAAGGTTGAAAGGTTGAAACACTTGGGACTCTTTAGCTTGGAGAAACGTCGACTGCGGGGTGACATGATAGAGGTTTACAAGATAATGCATGGGATGAAGAAAGTAGAGAAAGAAGTACTTTTCTCCCTTTCTCACAATACAAGAACTCGTGGGCATTCGATGAAATTGCTGAGCAGACAGGTTAAAACGGATAAAAGGAAGTACTTCTTCACCCAAAGGGTGATTAACATGTGGAATTCACTGCCACAGGAGGTGGTGGCGGCCACAAGTATAGCCACCTTCAAGAAGGGTTTAGATAAAAATATGGAGCAGAGGTCCATCAGTGGCTATTAGCCACAGTGTATGTGTGTATATAAAATTTTTTGCCACTGTGTGACACAGAGTATTGGACTTGATGGGCCGTTGGCCTGATCCAACATGGCTTCTCTTATGTTCTTACTGGATGGGCCACTGGCCTGATCCAACTTGGCTTCTCTTATGCTCTTATGCTCTATGGGAATCTATCTCCACAAGGAATAATGGGGTGCCCAGTAGGCATTTCCCTCCCCTCCCCTTTCTGATGACCTGAAGTGGGGGGGGGGCTCCAAACCAGAGGATCCCCTGCCCCCACCTGGGGATTGGCAACCCTATCAGCTATGGGACGGTGGCTCAGTGGTAGAGCATCTGCTTGGGAAGCAGAAGGTCCCAGGTTCAATCCCCGGCATCTCCAAAAAAGGGTCCAGGCAAATAGGTGTGAAAAACCTCAGCTTGAGACCCTGGAGAGCCGCTGCCAGTCTGAGAAGACAATACTGACTTTGATAGACCAAAGGTCTGATTCAGTATAAGGCAGCTTCATATGTTCTGTTATTAGGGGAGGGACAGTGGCTCAGTGGTAGAGCATCTGCTTGGGAAGCAGAAGGTCCCAGGTTCAACCCCCGGCATCTCCAAAAAGGGTCCAGGCAAATAGGTGTGAAAAACCTCAGCTTGAGACCCTGGAGAGCCACTGCCAGTCTGAGAAGACAATACTGACTTTGATGGACAGAGGGGGGTCTGATTCAGTAGAAGGCAGATTCATATATGTTCATATATGTTCAGCTATGCTTCTTTGAACCATTCTTCTTTCAATGATTTTATTTTAGTTTTACTTCAGTTGCCACTTCAGGCAGGAAGAGGCTGCCTAAAAACGGACGGGGGGGGGGAAGCCCTGAGAGTAACTGACCTCCCTGCCCGGAACTTTCTTTCCCTCAGGCCTCTGGAAGCCCCACTGGTCACAGTTGGGGGAAAGGTGCATTGTGGGAAGTGAATCCTCAGGGGAGGCCAGCTGAGGCTCCATTTTGTGGGTCTGAGGAGGCCTCCAGCTGTGAAGAACCCCTGGGCTCTGTGGACCCCTCTTCTGCTCCAGGAGAACCCCTCTGCCAAAAGGGGAGAGGCCCGGAGGCTGGCCAGAGATTTGAACTGGATTTGCTGAAAACATTTCTATCCCACACTTGCCTCCAAAGCAAGAGGCAGGGACTTTTTTTTTCTTTTTTTTTTGGGGGGGGGATGAAATCAGCACCCCCAGGGTGAAGCTCAAGCATTACTGCAAGGTTGCCAACTCTGGGTTTGGAAATACCTGGAGAACATTGAGGGTGGAGCCTGGGAGAGTGGGGTTTGGGGGGGGGGGGGTTGGGAGGGCATAATGCCATGCAGCCCACATTCCAAAGCAGTTATATTCTCCGGAAGAAGTGGAATAAGAGGAGTGACACGTGGAGGGCCTCAAGGATCTGTCCCGGGGCCTGTTTGGTTTAACATCTTTATCAATGATTTGGATGAAGGAATCAAGGGAATGCTTATTAAATCTGCAGATGATACTAAATTGGGACGGGGTTGCAAATACAGTAGAAGACAGCAACAGGATACAGGATGATCTTGACAGGCTGGAAAACTGGGCTAAAAGCAACAAAAAGGAATTTTAACAGGGATAAGTGTAAAGTTATGCATTTAGGTAGGAAAAATCCAGTGCATGGCTATAGGAGGGGGAAGACTTGTCTTAGCAGCCGTATGTGTGAAAAGGATCTCAGGGTCTTAGTGGACCATACGCTGAACATGAGTCAACAGTGTGATGTGGTGGCTAAAAAAGCAAATGCGGTTTTGGTTTGTATTAATAGAAGTATAGTGTCCAGATCATGTGAAGTAATGGTATCACTTCTGGTAAGACCTCACCTGGAGTATTGTGTTCAGTTTTGGGCACCACATTTTAAGAAGGATATAGACAAGCTGGAACAGGTCCAGAGGAGGGCTACAAAGATGGTGAGGGCTCAGGATAAAGTCCTATGAAGAAAGGTTGAAGAAGATGGGCATTTTTATCCAGGAGAGGAAGTGGTTGAGAGATGATAAGATCACCATCTTCAAGTTCTTGAAGGGCTGTAGAATTGTTTTCTGTGGCCCTAGAAAGTAGGACCAGAACCAATGGGTTGAAATTAGATCAGAAATATTTCCGGCTCAACGTTAGAAAGAACTTCCTGACTGTTAGAGCGGTTCCTCAGTGGAACAGGCTTCCTCGGGAGGTGGGCTCTCCTTCCTTGGAGATTTTTCAAGAAAGGCTAGATGGCCATCTGACAGCAATGCAGATCCTGTGAACTTAGAAGGAGGTCTTTGTGACTTTCCTGCATTGTGCAGGGGGTTGGACTGGATGACCCTGGGGGTCCTTTCCAACTCTATGATTCTATGAAATGTCTTAAATAAATAAGTAAGCAATTGATGTAGTCTGGACATCCATTCTAATTCTGGAAGATTTCCAGCCCCTACATGGAGGTTGGCAACCTGAATTATTTACCACAATTGCTGTGGTTAGCCAGAGAGTTTTGAGGGCATGCTAGATAAGATCCCAATGCATAACTGATAAAGTTCCATTAAGTTTAATTAATAAATAATAAAAGGATTGTGATGTTGTCACTTCCAGGTGGAATCTGGGGTGAGCCTGTGGAATCTGCTGTTGCTGTGGCTCAGTGGTAGAGCATCTGCTTGGGAAGCAGAAGGTCCCAGGTTCAATCCCTGGCATCTCCAAAAAAGGGTCCAGGCAAATAGGTGTGAAAAAACTCAGCTTGAGGCCCTGGAGAGCCGCTGCCAGTCTGAGAAGACAATACTGACTTTGATGGACTAAGGGTCTGATTCGGTATAAGGCAGCTTCATATGTTCATATGAGCCCGCTGTTAACTGACCCCTACTGGGGGGGCTGGGGGATATTCAGGGAGGTGGCCAAATAGAGCCTTCCCCCCTCCGCTCATCACAACAAAACGCTTCATGTAGCACTTTTCTCCAGCACTAGTGCAACATGAAGCGTTTCGTCTTGTTGTGATGAGTAGGATACGTCTCTTTGACAAAGGTATTTTCTGAAACAGTACTAAAGGCGGCTTTACTGTCGGGGGCCGATGGTTTCCCACTGCATTTAAAGCTTGCGCAAAAGATGAAGGTTTTAGTACAGCATTTTTGAAAGTGAAAAGGAAATGTTCTTGAAAAACCAGAACTGACTGGATGCGAAATAATCTTGGCACTGGCACGTTAATTCATTCGGGGGAATGGTTTTCAATCGCTAACTGACACGATGAACTGAAAACAATTTCTGAACTTTTTTCCTTCCCCATTGTAACTTATATTTATGAATTGTTACAAATGTGGAGTGATATGGATTTTTGAAATGTTCTCTGAATAATCATTTATATTTACAAATTTATTTGCAGTACTTATTCATTATTTACAAGTTTACAAGATAATGCATGGGATGGAGAAAGTAGAGAAAGAAGTACTTTTCTCCCTTTCTCACAATACAAGAACTCGTGGGCATTCGATGAAATTGCTGAGCAGACAGGTTAAAACGGATAAAAGGAGGTACTTCTTCACCCAAAGGGTGATTAATATGTGGAATTCACTGCCACAGGAGGTGGTGGCGGCCACAAGTATAGCCAGCTTCAAGAGGGGTTTAGATAAAAATATGGAGCAGAGTTCCATCAGTGGCTATTAGCCACAGTGTGTGTGTGTGTGTATGTATATATATATATATATATATATATATATATATATATATATATATATATATATATATATATATATATATATATATATATATATATATATATATATATATAATTTTTTTTTTTGGCCGCTGTGTGACAGAATGTTGGACTGGATGGGCCATTGGCCTGATCCCACATAGCTTCTCTTATGTTCTTATGTTCCCACAGTTTTGTTAGTCTTTATATAATCTGCTTTGTACTGTGGGACTCTAGGTTTTACCTTGCTTGGTGATTGGCATCCTAGGTGTTGTGGTCTTCTGTGGTGTGGGAAAGGCCAGTCCTCTGGCAAACGTTACTCAGAAGCCTTTTTCTCTCTTTTTGCTTGCAGGTCTGCCGTGGGAGTCAGAGACGGGACCTCTCGGCCAGGGGCTCTTTGAGAGAAGGCCGTACTGGCTTCCATGCTTCAGAACAACACCAGAGCCAGCTTCTGAAGAAGGGGAACGGAGACTGATTCTTGCCATGAGACCCGCCCAAGTCAAACCTGTTCTTTTGGTGTCTACAAATAACTCGGAGGACAATGCCTCCTCTCCCCCGGGTTCTGTGGGGTTGGGTCCCTCCTCTCCTAGAGGTCCCCCTTTTCAAAATCCCTCCTCTGCTAGAGACCCTGTTTTACTAGATCCTTCTGCTCCTAAGGGTTTATTTCCAGTTCCCTCATCCTCCAGTGGTTCCCCTTTTCCACGTTCTTCCAGTTCTAAAGGTCTTCTTTTCCCAGATCCTTCCTTTCCCAGAAGCCCCCCTTTTCTAGATTCCACCCCCTCTTTCAGAGGCTTTTTGGGTTCTGACTCTTCATCTTTCCAAAGTTTCCTGGCACCAGAGCCTACGTCCTCCCGACGCTCCAAGTCACTGATCATCGAACAGTCGAGCAGATCCCTGGGGCAAAGCAGGGCCTTTTCTGGTGGTTCCCTGCAGCAGACGTCCTCGGAAGAAAAGGACCAGATCTTGAATTCTCCTACACCCATCGCTAATGCAAAGGAGCTAAAGCAAGATGACGGTAGAGCTCCGTGGGTTACATTGAGGCCGGGCGGGGTTCATATCCTGGGATATGGAGGAGAGTTGCCAACTCTGGGTAGGGAGATTCCTGGAAGTTTTGGGGAGGCTAGGGTTCGAGGAAGGGAGGAACCTCCCCAAATACTGGTGCTTTGGGTGGGGGGGCAACAGTGGGAGGGCTTCTAGTGTCCTAGCCCAACCGATGGACCTCCTGATGGCCACTGACACATAAGCGGTTCTCTCCACATCGTTAGGAGTCGGGCACTGAGGGAAAAAGCATTCACCCACAACTTACTCAAAGGAAGCCGATGTGCAAGGCTACCGAAAGGCTGTGTGGGAAAATCCATACGTTGAAAGCACAGTGTTCCTTGGTTTTGTTTCGTTTAAGTTTCGTTTAAGCTTGCACTAAAACGCATCTATGCACGCTTCCGTGTAACTTTCGTCGCTTCCGGTGGTTTTTCTATTATTTCCATCGCTTACCCCGGTTCCAGTTGTTTTGATCGTTTTCTCCAGCGGAGCTGACCTCCGTCCATCTGGAGAGCAGCGGGGGCAACCCAGAGTCCTTAATAATAATAATAAACTTTTATTTGTATCCCGCCCTCCCCGCCGAAGCAGGCTCAGGGCGGCTAACAAGACATGGTATCCCATGATTTACATAAAACAATTTTAAAATACAGTCAATACATGCATTTAAAAACGGTTACATAAAAAGTTAATTTTATTTATTTATTTCTTTTATGATTTCTATCCCGCCCTTCCCAACAAGTGGCTTAGGGCGGCCACTGCAATAATTAAGGTGCTATGTTCGGTAGATATGTTTCGATGGCTAGATATCGTTTTCAGGGCTCCTCATATGCTTGCATAAAGAGGGTGGTTTTGCAAGCCCTGCAGAACTGACTAAAGTCCCGCAGGTAATTGATTCCACCAGTGGGGGGGGCATTACGGAGAAGGCCTGCTCTCTTGTTACTTTCAGTTTGGCCTCCTTTGGTCCAGGGATCCTTAAAAAGCCTTGGGAGCTAGACCTTAGTGCTCTCTGGGGAACATGTGGGGAGAGGCGGTCCCTAAGGTAGGCAGGGCCTCGGCCATATAGGGCTTTAAAGGTAATAACCAGCACCTTGTAGCGAACTTACCAAGAACAGCCGACTTCTCTCACGCACCTCCGCTTCCTTCCCTGCTCCAGATGAGGTCCACTGGCTGTGTGCCGCCATGGCCCTTCTGCTGATCTGTCTCCTTCTGTTGGTCATGGTGTCCATGATGAGTACCAAAGGTAAGGCAGGGCCCAAAAAGGGATCATGTGTCACCCCCGATGCCTTCTTTCTTTGGGGGAGGGGGTTGGATTCTTTCCGGTAAGCTTGAAGGAACCCATAGGCAGCTGGAGGGGCAGCCCAGGAATCCCTGAAGTGTGTTGAAGTGTTGTCTCCTTGAATGGGATGTCTCTCTTTGTCTTCACCAGGGAGCTGCCCTCTGACCCCTCCTCTAGGGTTGCCAATCCCCAGGTGGGGGCAGGGGATCCCCCAGTTTGGAGGCCCTCCCCCAGCTTCAGGGTCCTCAGAAAGCGGGGGGAGGGGAGGGAAATGTCTGCTGGGAACTCTGTTATTCCCTATGGAGATTTATTCCCATAGGAAATAATAGATAATTGATTCGCAGGTATCTGGGGCTCTGGGGGGCTGTTTTTTGGGGGTAGAGGCACCAAATTTTCAGTATAGCATCTAGTGCCTCTCCCCAAAATACCCCCCAAGTTTCAAAAAGATTGGACCAGGGGGTCCAATTCTATGAGCCCCAAAAGAAGGTGCCCCTATCCTTCATTATTTCCTATGGAAGGAAGGAATGGAAAAGGTGTGCCGTGTCTTTAAATGTGATGGCCAGAACTCCCTCTGGAGTTCAATGATGCTTGTCACAGCCTTGATCTTGGCTCCACCCCCAATGTCTCCTGGCTCCACCCCCAAAGTCCCCAGATATTTCTTGATTGGACTTGGCAACCCTACCCTCCTCTCTCCCTTCGTCCCTTCACTGTCTGCACATGGCCTTCCATGGAGACACGTGTCTCTACGGGTCTGTCCTGTAGAGGCGATGCTCTCATACTCCCACACCCGTGATGCTGGATAAGCTGGCTGTTTGTGATAGGCGGGACTGGCCTGCCCGCTAGGCAAACTAGGCATTTCCTTGGGTGCCACCAGGGCGAAGGCGCCAAATTTGGGCCCCGCCCTCTAGGCAAATCCCTATATGCCTCCCACTCCTTCCCTTACTCACAATTTTAATGCCCGGGAATGGGCAGTGAAGTGCCACGTTCCCCGGGCTCTTTAAAGGCCGCCCCCCACCACGATCAGCTGATTGGTGGGTAAAACCACACCAGAGGCCGGCAGCTCAAATGCCGGTCTTGAGGCGCGCTTGCGATAAGCTCGGGGGTGGCGGTGGCGGGAAGGACGAGCTGCTGAAAAAGCGGCCACTGCTTCGGCCTCCTGTCCACTTCCTTCCCACTTGATCCAGGAAGGAAGTGGGGAGGAGGAGGAGGCAGCCACGGCTCGCTCGTCCATCGGCTCGCTCGTTCTTCCCACTACCCCCACACTGTTTGTGAGCACGTATGAGAGATGACAGAGGAGCCGCCAACCTCTCGTGCAGTTTTACCCTCCCATCAGCTGATCAACACGGGGTAGCCTTTAAAGAACCTGGGAGTGTGGCGCTTCACTGCCCGTTCCCAGGCATTAAAATTGTGAGGAGGGGAGGGGGGCACCGAGGCTGCCAGGGGGCCACGTGCCCTAGGCCCAGCCCTGGTGATAGGGAAAGGACTCTTTGGATTAGGCTTCTCTCTCTCCTTTCAACCACAAGGTGAAGGTGAACTGGATCGATTTGAATCCATGTAAGTTTAACCTTTTGTGCAAGTTACTTCTTGGGATGTTTATTTACTGCCCTTAGTAGGATACTTCGGTGACTGGGCAGAACTCTGCTACGTTAACAAAATGTCCCAGTAGAGACACCTTCACAGGAGTTGTTGGGGCCGATATCTTCTCCTGTGCCTATATTTCCACCGGTTGTTTTTTTTTTTTTTTGTCTTTCTGCAGTGAGAGAGATGGAAAACCTGTCCCAAAAGCAGATAGGCGGGATGACCCTGAGGATCCTTTACCTGTCTGAAACTCTGAAACAACTACAAATGGGCAAAGGTAGCCTTGCTGGTCCCTTTCGCGTGGCTAAGCTGCGGGAGCCGGTTGGGTGTCATGGTGAAGTGTGTGGATTCTTCGCTGGGAGAACCGGGTTTGATTCCCCTCTCCTCCACTTGCAGCTGCTGGAATGGTCTCGGGTCAGCCAGAGCTCTCTTATCTGGGAGAACCGGGTTTGATACCCCTCTCCTCCACTTGCACCTGCTGGAATGGCCTTGGGTCAGCCAGAGCTCTCTTATCTGGGAGAACCGGGTTTGATACCCCTCTCCTCCACTTGCACCTGCTGGAATGGCCTTGGGTCAGCCAGAGCTCTCTTATCTGGGAGAACCGGGTTGGATTCCCCACTCCTCCACTTGCAGCTGCTGGAATGGCCTTGGGTCAGCCAGAGCTCTCTTATCTGGGAGAACCAGGTTTGATTCCCCACTCCTCCACTTGCAGCTGCTGGAATGGCCTTGGGTCAGCCAGAGCTCTCTTATCTCTCAGCCCCACCCACCTCACAGAGTGTCTGTTTTGGGGGAGGAAGGTAAAGGAGAGTGTGAGTTTGCCTGAGATTCAGAGTGGAGGGTGGGATATAAATCCAATATCTTCTCCTCCTCCTCCTTCTTCTTTTCTATTCTTTTCCTTTCTTTTCTTCCATCCTTTTCTTTTCTTCTTTTCCTCATCCTCCTCCTTCTCTTCTCTTTTCTTTTTTTCCTTTTCTTCTTTTCTTCTCTTCTCCTCCTCCTCCACTTTTCTTTTTTCTTCTTTCCTTTTCTTCTCTGTCTTCTTCTTTTGTTCATTTCTTCCTTTCTTCTCTTCTTCTTCTCCTCCTTCACCTTCTCCTTCTCTTTTCTTCATTTTTTTCTTTCTTTTTCTTCTTCTCATCCTCCTCCTTCTCTTTTCCTTTTCCTTTTTTTCTTCTCTTCTTCTCCTTCTGTTCATTTCTTCCTTTCTTCTCTTCTTCTCCTCCATTTTCTCCTTCTTCCCTTTTCTTCTTTTCTTTTCTTCTCTTTTCTTCTCTTCTCTTCTCCTCCTCCTCTTTTCTTCATTTCTTTTCTTCTTCTCTTTTTTCTTTTCTTCTTCTCTTCTTCACCTTCTCCTCCTTCTCCTTTTTTCTCCTTTTCTTTTTTTCTTCTATTCTTCTTCTTTCCCCGATATGTTCTTCGCATGTCATACTGTCACGGAGCAGGGAAGGCCAAGCCCTGGACAGGCACATCTCCCATTTAAGTCGTGCAAACGCTGGAGCAAAAGTAGAAGAATCGTATAATGACACATTAATCATTTTTGTTATGTCCACATTATGCATCACGTGGGGCACAGGTGTTGTCAGAGTCGCCAGCCCCCCCCCCTCCTCACAAAGCGGCAGCAGTAGAGAGAGAATGACACGACAATCAGGCCAGTTGGGATAAGTTGTGGTTTTAAAATGCAATTTTAACCAGGATTTAAATGTTATTAACCATCCTCTAGTCTCTGGCAGTCTTTGGCTGGTTTTAAGAGACATTGCAGCGTAAGAAACACACATTGGAAGGCCTAAGATTTTCCGAAGGAAGATAGACCGATCTTTTTCTATTTCCTTATTAACAGCACCGATCCAGATTGATTCCCCGTAGAGCATTTTAGCAACTGATTTGCGATTAAAAACTTGTAGGGCTGCTGGGACTTATTGGTTCCACTAACGCCTGGCAGGCACCAGGGAAAGTGTGGAGGGGCCACGTTGTGCCCATGGGCAGTGCCTTGAGGCCCCTCTGATGTAATTGCCCGCCGACTTGGGGATTCTGCAGTCTAGAATCTGGACGGTTTGTTACATGCGCACGTGGGAGGGCATCTGAATGGGTCTTTTCCACCCAACTGAGTTGTTGAAGGTCATCAAGTCTTCCTCCTTCTCTCTAGTTTGGACCTGTACCATGTGCAGAATCCAGTGGGTCCAGCGAGCGGACTTCTGTTTCCGGTTCACCACTTTGAGAATGACTTGGCGGTCAAGCAAGGACTTCTGCGTGAGCGACTCCTCCACTCTGGTGGTCATGGAGACCAAGGATGAAATGGTACTGGGCGGGGCCCGACTGGAATGAGGGAGACGGGGCAAGGCCTAGAGCAGGGCTGTCGAACTCATCTGTTATGAGGGCCGGACCTGACATCGATGAGACCTTGTGGGGCTGGGCCATGAGTGTACCTATTTAAGATTAGTTAGCAGAGATATAAACTTTATAAAGGACACGGACAAACACAATTAAAGATTTTTTTAAAAAAAACTTTAAATAAAACATGCTTAAAACATTAGCACTCGTTGACCTTAAAGGTGCTTCCTTCCCCAGGGGACCAGGAGGGAGAGGAGCCTCAGCCAATAGAAGGAAGAGAGGCTTGGCTCAGTAGCTCTGCTGTGTGATTGAGAGAACCTGGCAAAGCAAGCTTTCCCTCTCCGCCCTTCCTCCCCAAGGCAAAGGAACTGGGCAAACGAAGCTCTGGCTCTTTCCTTCCTTCTCCAGGGGACCAGGAGGGAGAGGAGCCTCAGCCAATAGAAGGAAGAGAGGCTTGGCTCAATAGCTCTGCTGTGTGACTGAGAGAACCAAGCAAGCCCTCCCTCTCCGCCCTTCCTCCCCAAGGCAAAGGAACAGGGCAAAGGAAGTTGTGGCTCTTTCCTTCCTTCCCCAGGGCAGCAGAAGGGGGAGGAGCCTCAGCCAATGGAGAAAATCGAGGTTTCGCTCTGTAGCTCCTGCGTGATTCAGCAAGCCTGGGGAGAGAAGCTGTGACGTAGAAGGAAGCAAGAGGGAGGGAGAAGGAAGCAGATGACAGCCAGTTGCTCGGGGAGCTGATAGGAACTCTCCGGGGGCCTGATTCGGCTCCCGGGCTGCATGTTTGACACCCCTGGCCTAGGTAGAAGGAGTGAAAGGCTGAGTGATGGTACTGCTCTGGTCCATTTCCTGGGAGACAAATTTGAATGCTGTATGAACATTTTGAAATGAATGCAAACACATTTTTGTACATTCCTGCTTTGTGTTAGTTCCTCTATTAATGGCGGCCAGAAGAAGGTTCTTTAATAGAAACATGCTCTTGAACCTGGGATGCATGTTGTCGCTCACAATATGCCAGATTCCCCACTAACCTTGTCTTGGTCTCACGCTCCTCTTCTCCACAGGGCTTCCTTCTGATTTCGCACCCTGGGGGCTGCAAGTCGTGCCGCCTCTTTTGCACGCAAAGCAGAAACCAGTTTTTAGAGGATCTTGCTTGCTGCGCAAAAGAGGCGGAGCAAGTTTCAGCCCCAGGGCAGCTTGTGCAAAATTGGAAGGACTGCGGAGAAGAGGAGCGTGAGACCAGGACAAGGCTAGTGGGGAATCGGTCTGTGAATGAATGAGATTGACTGATTTTCGGCGGCTTCATCACCTGCATTACTTGAACTTGACAATGACTAGCTGCAAATGAGTAACCCCTGGTGCAGAGTGGTAAAGCTGCAGTACTGCAGTTGGAGTCTTCTGCTCACGACTTGAGTTCGATCCCAGCAGAAGCTGGTTCAGGTAGCCGGCTCCAGGTTGAGGAACAACATTGACTGTGGGCTTGCGGTATCCAAAACGCATAGCGAAATTCTCAACGGAAAGAGACTGAAATGGCTTTTTTGGAAAAAGCTGAAATTTCTTCATCGTTTAAAACCAATTTTATTATTTTTGCAACATATTGAAAGACATCTATCAAATGTAAATTTCAAAATACTGATCAATACCTTACAAAGTTTCCACCTCCCCCCAGCCCTCTATTTCTTGACCTCCGCCGGTGCTTAATACAATTAAAAAGAAAAAAAGGTAAAATTCACACTTATACAATCTTCTCTTCCTGTTTACCTTAACATAAAATAAACCAAGACTATATATTGGTTATTATTAAAATTAACCCTATATTTATCTCATAGTCGAACTTCTAATAAGTTATATATCAGATCAGAAAACCATGTTACCATTTTATCTTCCCCTTAAAAAGTTCAGATAATATTGTCAAAAACCACTAAGTGTCTCTTGACTTTCCATTGCTTTTCAACATATTTTTGAAATTTCTTCCAATCATCCTTAAATTTTTCTGAATTGCAGTTTTTTTAAGATTCTAGTAAGTTTATCCATTTCAGTGGAACACTTTTAAGATCCAGTCCCATTTCTCTGGCATTTTATCTTGCTTCCACATTTGCGCATATAATGTCCTTGCAGCTGAAAGCAAGTACCACAACAATGTCTATTTATTTATTTATTCTATGACTTATATCCCGCCCTTCCCATAAAATGGCTCAGGGTGGCTCACAGCAAACAATAAAACAGAGTTTAAAATATTATTACATATATAAACATTTAAAAATCAGAGCATTTAAAACCTAAGCCTTAAAATCTTAACATCATCCTATCTTGCTTCGGAAAACTTTCCATTTGTAATCCCACCAGAAAGATATCTGGTGCTCTCTTGATGTCATAACCCAAAATTTTAGAGATCTCTTGTTGAATCATTTGCCAAAAGTTTTTTGCTTTATCACAAGGGGCCACCACATATGGTAGAAAGAACCTTTGTGTTTTTTACATTTCCAACACCTATCTGATATTTGATTATTCATTTTTGCTAATTTCTTAGGTGTCATATATCATCTATACAACATTTTGAAACAGTTCTCTTTTATGTTATAACACGTCGATAATTTCATAGAGTTCTTCCATAGGTGTTCCCATGTCTCCATTTGTATTTCTTTGTTCATATTTATTGCCCATTTTATCATTTGAGTTTTCACTACTTCATCTTCTGTAGACCATTTCAATAATAACTTATAAACCTTTGAAATCAATTTTTCATTCTCACCCAACAGCACTTTTTCCAGTTCTGTTTGCTCTTGTCTTATTCCTGTATTTCTAATATCTTGCTCTACCAAACTTTTAATTTGTTGTAATTGGTACCAATTAAATTTGTCCTGCAATTCTTCTGCTGGTTTTAATTCCACCTTGCCTCCCTGTATTTTTAGCAATTGTTTATATGATAACCATTTGTCTTCCTGTGGATCTAAGGACAACTTTATGATTTCAGTTGGCATAATCCAAAATGGCTTTCTCTCATCACCATATTTAGTATATTTTTTCCAAGTATTCAACAGATTTCTTCTTATATAATGGTGTGAGAAAAGTCCATCCATCTTCTCCTTCCAATAATACATATAAGCATGCCAACCAAAAACATTCCCATGGCTTTCTAATGCCAATAATTTCCTGTTAATCAAGGTTATCCAGTCCTTAATCCATACCAAGCAAATTGCATCATGGTATAACTTAAAATCAGGCAGCTGGAAACCACCCCTTTCTTTCGCATCTGTCAGAATTTTCATTTTAATTCTTGGCTTTTTTCCCGCCCATATAAATTCTGAAATCTTTTTTTGCCAATGATTAAATTGTTTGTTATCTTTCACTATTGGAATTGTTTGAAAAAGAAACATAATTCTTGGTAGAACATTCATTTTAATTGCAGAGATCCTACCCAGCATAGACAAATTCAAGTTATTCCACTTTAACATAACTTCTTCAATTTTATGCCAAAGCTTTTCATAGTTGTTTTTGTACAGATCAATATTTTTCATCGTAATCTCTACACCTAAATATTTTACCTTCGAGGTAACTTCACATCCAGTTATACTCTGTAGTTCTTTCTGTTTGCTCAATGACAGATTCTTACTTAGAATTTTTGATTTTTCCTTGTTTATATGGAAACCCGCCAGCTGTCCATACTCTTTGATTTTACTTAACAGCAAGGGCATCACTTGTAATGGGTTTTCATTAATGAACATCACATCATCTGCAAATGCCCTATATTTATAAGGAAACCCTTTCAGCCCCTCTATTTCTTTGTCCTCTTTGATTTGCATCAGCAAAATCTCTAACGTCATTATGAATAGCAAAGGAGATAGAGGGCAACCTTGTCTTGTTCCTTTGCTAATTATCATTTTCTCTGTCAAGTCTGCATTCACACAAAGTTTCGCTTGTTGTTCTGTATAAATTGCCTTGACCATTCTTATAAAATCACCTCCCAATTTCAATTTCTCCATCACCGCAAACATAAAGTCCCAATTAAGATTGTCAAAAGCTTTCTCTGCATCAGCAAAAAACAATGCTACCTCTTTTTCTGGATGCTTTTCATAATACTCTACAGTGTCTATTAATATATAATAATAATAAATTTTATTTGTACCCCGCCCTCCCCTGCCGAAGCAGGCTCAGGGCGGCTAACAATACGGTGACCAATGGTGCACCAACAATAAAACAGTTACATTAGAAACATTAAACATTAATTGACCTTAAAAACCTGATTAAAACAATTAACTAAAACATATTATAACGCTATCCTTGACGCTCTTCTAGTTGATGCTGATGGCGGATTTTCTTCTTATCAGTATAATTCAGTTATTCATAAGCTAATTTAAAAAGGGTGGTCTTGCAGGCCCTGCGGAACTGATCAAGGTTCTGTTCTGCGGAACTGTTCTGATGTATCTCTTATTTGCCTTCTGGGGAGGAAGCCTGCTTGCTCCTCTTGAATGAAGATATTTAAGTGCTGTTTGAGTCGTTCTGCAAGTATCCTAGCAAAGATTTTATAATCATTGTTAAGCAATGAAATCGGTCTATAATTTTTAACACTCGTGGCATCTCTGTCTTCCTTTGGTATCAATGAAACAACTGCTTCCTTCCATGTATTTCACACTTTCCCATCTTGTCTGATATTGTTCATCAATTTTTGGAGTTTCGGTACTAATACGTCTGCCAGTACTGTATAAAATTTTGCTGAAAAACTGTCAGGACCTGGTGTTTTACCTAATTTTAATGATGTAATTGCTGCTTCTACTTCAACTTTTTCAATTGGTTCAGTTAAAGTTTTTTCCATATTTTCTGTTAATGGCTTTACTTTTATTTTCTGCAGGTACGCTTCTATTTTCTCTTTATCTACTTGTTGGCCTTTAAATAGTTTAGCATACTATTTGTAGAATTCCCTTTTAATTCCTGCTTGATCCACGATATCTTTACCACCAACTATAATTTTATTAATAAATTTGTTCTCCCTTTTTTTCTTCTTTTGCCATGCCAGATATTTTCCAGGTTTGTTAGCACCCTCAAAAGATTTCTGCTGCAGTCTTTTTAAGCTTCATTCCACCTCCTTATTCAATAGATGTCTCACTTGACTCTGTAATATTGTAATCTCCCGCAAAAAAAATTTCTTTCCAGGTCTTTTTTTCAATTCTCTTTCTTTTTTGCCAATTTCTTTTGGTAAGTCCATCATTTGTTTTTCTTTATCCCTTCTATCTTTGTTGTTCAATGTAATTAAAATTCCTCTCATTACTGCTTTATATGTGTCCCACACGATTTGATATTGAACGTCCTGATTTTCATTTATTTGGAAGAATGCTTTAGTTTCTTTTTCAAGAGAGGCCACTGTTTCTGTATTTTGCACTATTTCTGTAAGTCCTCATTTAATCTCCATCTCCTCACTTTTTTCCTGTTTTTAGCCATCCACAATAATGGATTATGGTTTGCACCTGTTTCCGGAAGAATCTCTATCTTATTTTTAAGTCCCAAATCTTTAGTAGTCCATAACATATCAATTCTTGAGAAGGAGTTGTGCCTGAAAAATAAGTATAGTCACATACATTAGGATTGAACTTTCTCCATACATCTTCCAGAGTTTCTTTTTTTATTAGTTCAAAAAATGATTTTGGCAGTTTGCCATCTGTATTTTTTTTCCCCCCGGACCTATCCAAAGAGTTCTTAATAGTTCCACTAAAGTCTCCCATTAACATTATTTGGTCATATGTCAGTTGGTCTACTTGTTGCATAATATCTTTGAAAAAAGCATTCTTTGCTCATTTGGGGCATATAGTCCCAGCAACAACGTTTTTTTCTCATTTATCAACACCTCCACTGCAACATATCTGCCTTCACGGTCCTTAAAAATCAATTTTGGCTCCAATTCTTTTTTTATATAAAAAAATCACTCCTTTTTTCTTTTCCTTAGCCAATGAAAAGAATTCTTCACCCAAGGATTTGTTCCATAAAAATTTGTAATCCATTTGTTTAAGATGTACTTCCTGTAAAAAATTATATTACATTTTTGCTTTTTAATCCAATGAAATGTTGCTTTTCTTTTTTGCAGTGAATTTAGTCCATTTACATTCCAAGAAATTAATTTGTAATCCATAATGATTCTTCAATTAATTTGTATCTCCATATCTGTATCTTTATTGTCCGCAAAAAACCTTTCCATGCCTTGGATATCTACTATTGTGATTCTCAGTCTATTATACTCAAAGCTAAGGCCTTCAGGTAGAATCCATCTGTATCTTATTCCCTTCACCCTTAGCTTGTCTGTCAGTTTCTTAAATTGTCTTCTGTCACTTATGACAGTCCTTGGCAGCTCCTTCATTATTGTGTTTCAAACAATTTTATTAGTAACATATGGTAATATATTCAATTTCTTACATCATTAATAACTACTTTTTTCTCTATCCCATATATTACTTTCTATCTACCCCTCCACCTGTTACTTGACCCCCGCCAGTGTACTATACTTAAAACATTATTATTAAAGGTACTTTTAATTACTAAGAACCAAAATTCATATCCTCCTCCCTCTTATACTTAGTCATTATCAAAAATTGTCCAATGCCCTTTTATTTTCCACTCTTTTTCTACGTATCTTCTAAACTTCTTCCACTCCATCTTAAATACTTCTAAATCATAGTCTCTTAAGGTTCTTGTTAACTTGTCCATTTCAGTCCATGTCATAACTTTTACAATCCAATCCCATTTCTCTGGTATATTTTCTTTCTTCCACAACTGCACATACAATGTCCTAGCAGCTGAGAGCAAGTACCAGATTAAAGTCCTATCTTCCTTTGAAATTTTTTCCATTTGTAATCCCAACAGAAAAGTCTCTGCAACTTTGTTAAATTCGTAACCCAAGATCTTAGAAATCTCTTGTTGAATCATCTGCCAATACATTTTCGCTCTTTCACAAGTCCATCACATATGGTAGAAAAAACCTTCATGTTTTCTACATTTCCAACACCTGTCCGGCATCTTATTATTCATCTTTGCCAACTTTTTAGGAGTCATATACCATCTATATATCATCTTAAAACAGTTTTCTTTAATACTCTGACATGTTGAGAGTTTCATAGAGTTCTTCCACAAATATTCCCATGTATCCATCTGTATTTATTTATTTACATTAATTGCCCACTTAATCATTTGAGATTTCACTACTTCATCTTCCGTAGACCATTTTAAGAGTTACATAGATTTTTGAAATTAATTTTTCATTATCTCCAAGCAGAACTTTTTCCATTTCCGTTTGTTCTCATCTTATTCCTTCAGTTTTAATATCACTTTCCACCAAACTCTTTATTCATTGCATTTGAAACCAATCATATTTATAATTCAGCTCCTCAGCAGTTTTCAACTCTATTTTACCGCTTTGTATTTTTAAGAATTGATTGTATGACATCCATTTTCCTTCTCCTAACTCAGCTGTTATTTTAATTACTTCTGCAGGCACTATCCATAGTGGTTTTCTCTCATCGCCATATTTCTTATACTTCATCCAGATATTTAGCAAATTACTTCTTATGTAATGGTGAGAGAAAAAAACATCCATCTTTTTCTTCCCATAGTACATATAAGTGTGCCAGCCCAATTTATTTCCATGACCTTCCAACGTTAAAAGTTTTTTATTCAATAACGTCACCCAATCTTTGATCCACACCAAACAAATTGCTTCATGATATAGTCTTAAATCTGGTAATTGGAATCCTCCTCTTTCTTTAGCATCTGTTAAAACTTTCATTTTAATCCTTGGTTTCTTTCCAGCACATACAAATTCTGAAATCTTTCTTTGCCATTTATTAAATTGTTTGCTGTCTTTCACAATCGGGATAGTTTGGAATAAATACGATATTCTTGTCAAAATGTTCATCTTAATTGCAGCTATTCTCCCAAGCAATGACAAATTAAGCTTGTTCCATTTTATCATATCTTCATCCATTTTACGCCATAACTTTTCATAATTGTTTTTAAACCAATCAATGTTCTTCATTGTTATATCCACACCCAGATATTTTACTTTAGAGGTAACCTCACATCCCGTTAGCCTCTGCAATTCCTTTTGTTTATTTACTTGCATATTTTTACATAAAAGTTTTGATTTTTCCTTATTAATATAAAGTCCCGCCAATTCTCCAAAACTTTGTATTTTAGCTAACAACAAAGGAGTTACTTGTGTAGGATTTTCATTTATAAACATTATATCATCTGCAAATGCTCTATATTTATAGGTAAACCTTTAATTCTCATTCCTTCTATTTCTTCATCATCTTGTATTTGCATCAATAAAATTTCAAGAATCAATATAAACAACAATGGCGAAAGCGGACAACCTTGTCTTGTACCTTTACTAATTTTCATTTCATCTGTGAGATCTGCATTTATACATAACCTTGCACGTTGTTCAGTATATATTGCCTTTATCATTCTTATAAAGTTTCCCCCAAATGTCTCATTTGTGTTTGCAATATTGTAATCTCCCTTATAATTTTCTTTTTCCCTGGCCTTTTTCTTAATTCACCTTCTTTTTTCTTAATTTCATTTTGAATGTCCAAGATCTGTTTATCTTTTGCTCTCTTATCTTTATTATTCAAAGTTATTAATATTCCTCTCATTACTGAAGATTCCCCTTCTTCCAACTTCTACTTCCTGACTCTCTGGCTGTGAAGTCTCGTTCTCAATGATTTAAAAACTCACGATAGTAAAACATCACTTCCTGTTTTGTCTTGAAGAACAGCAATTCTGTTATGTTGGGGTTTTTTTATATAGAAGATGAAACTAAAGCTTACTTCCAAGTTAACGATAGAAAAGATATTGAATTTCAGATGGTATGGGATGCTTATAAGCTTTAGTTTCATTTTCTAGAGATGTCACTATTTCTTTATTTTGTAGTAAATCATTTATTCGCCATCTTCAGCTATTATCCATCTGTATCTCATTCCGTTGTCACGTAGTTTTTCTGTCAGTTTTTTGTATGCGTTCCTATCATTTAACACTTGTCTTGGCAACTCTTTCATAATTCTTATCCTACTACCTCCCACTATCAATGTCTTTTCAAAATTTTTGTTCATGATTTTTCCCACCATTTCTTTTGTCATAAATCTTATGACCACATTTCTTGGCAGATTGTTTTTTTTTGCATAGAGTGAATTCACTTTATACATATAATCATACATATTTCTATTCCCTTCAGGATCTTCCTTCAAAAATTCTGTAATTATTTTTATTAAGTATTCTTTCAAGTCAGATTCTTCATCTTCTGGTACACCTCTCAGACGAATCTGTGTCTCCATCAACTTGCAGTCATTTATTATCACCTTTTCTTGTAATTTTAATAAGGTGGAATCATGTGTTTTCTCTCTCTTCCACCTCCTGTACTTTTTTTGTTATTACTACAGTCTCATTCTAAGATTCTCAATCTCTTTTTTGAATTCTTTTTTTGAGTCCTCAATATCTTTTCTTATTTCTTTTTTAGAGGCAGTTAAAAAAAAAAAGGCAGTTCCTTTATTATTTTTACTCTGCTTTCCTCCACCACCATTGCTTTTTCAAATTGCTGACTTAAGATCCTTCCCACCATATCTCTTGTAGTAAATTTTACTACCACGTCTCTTGGTAGCTTACGCTTTCCAGCAAATTCAGAGTTAACCCTGTAAACATAGTCATATAAATGTCCCGTTCCCTCAGGGTCTTCTCCCATATACTCAGCAATGATTGTTGAAATGTACTTCCTTAAATCCTCTTGTTCATTCTCAGGAACACCTCTTAAACTAATCAAGTTTTCCATTAATCTGCAATCTTGTAGTGTTGCCTTCTCCTGCATCTTCTTAATAATAACATCTTACTCTTTAACTTTAGCTTCAATCTCCTGTGTCTTCTGTGCTGTTGCTTGTGACTCTTTCCTGAGATCCTCAATCTCTTTTTTAATTTCTTTCCTGACTTCTTCAGCACTAGAGTTAATTTCTTTAGCTAATTTCTTCTTACTTCCAGTTATCAAATACTTCATCATCTTCCCCAATCTTGCCTCCATCGCATCCACTTGCTCTTGAACTTGTTCTGCCATTTTTCCTTCCCCCAATGAGCCTGATCTCAAACATGTTACTGGCTTTTGATCAGACATCACTGTCCTCCCATTGCATAAAATAGGCTCTGACGTTGACCTCACCAATCAGCAAACCCAGTACAGAGTTCAATAGATTAGGGCATGCCCTTTCCAACAAGCCCCAAATCACCACCCTCTGAGCTTCCTAGCTCAAGATATTAATTTTTAAAGTTTATTAAAAATCCAAAATGGTGGCCGCGACTTTTCCAAGCCCTTTTTTAAAAAAGTTTTCTTTTTTTCAATAATGCTTAAAACTTGATTTTACTCATATAATCCAAAATGTTTCTCCTTTTTAAGATGATTCCTGCCGGTTTTAAAAACTTTTAAAGTCCCGTTCTTTATTTAAGAATAAAAAACCTTTGACCTTTCTTTAATGACTGCTGGTGTTTCTCTATGGTTTTTAGCTCTAGAGATGTCTCTGGAGACTTGAAGATTCCCCTTCTTCCAACTTCTACTTCCTGACTCTCTGGCTGTGAAGTCTCATTCTCAATTATTTAAAAACTCACGATAGTAAAACATCACTTCCTGTTTTGTCTTGAAGAACAGCAATTCTGTTATGTTGGGGTTTTTTTTTCAAAACCGCAGGTATATCAAACATCAGTTATTTTTCTGCACTTTCCAGTTTATCTTAAGTTCCAAAAATTCCAAATTTACCCCCTTCTTCTTCTTAACTTTATGCTCCCACAGTTAGTCCCAGATCTTAATCTTTTAATTTTAAAAAGCTTATTTCAGTCCCAGAGTGGTAGATAAGAATCTTTACCTTAACCAACGTCTATTCTCCTGTGCACCGATCTCTTCCCTTTCAGATGTTATTGTAATCCATAGAAAGTTGGAATTTGGATGAGCTTATGTCAAATTAATGACTCCGAAGACCCTTTGTAGACAATGGAATGCAATTCTTCACCGGAGGTTCTTCGAAGCAGAAAAGGAATCCCACTGGGGCTCCTCATCTGCCAAAGTAAACCTCCTCAAAATTCTTCAAGCATGTCTTAGACAATTTCCTTTCTGGAAAAAGTAGGCAGCACGCCTTTTATGTCCAAAACAAAGGGTCTGGTCCGCTCCTCTTGTGTGTCAGCTCTCCATTTTTCCAACCAAGGAAGTCTCGGAAAAAGGTGAAATTTCTTGAATTGTAGTATAACTTTGTTACCCAGCGTTCTTTGCTAGTCTTGCCAGATTTCCACATTGTGGATTCCTTATGTGTTAAACTCCAGGTGGAGGTTGGGGATGTCCTGGGATTACAGCTGATCTCCCGGCAACAGTTAATCTGAAGTGCATGGCCCATTTGGATGCTGGATTCCATGGCATTATACCCCACTGAAGTCTGTCCTCTCCAGAGCCTCTTCAGGCTCCGTAGCTAAAATTTCCATGAGTTTGCCAACCCATATCTGGCAACTGTATCCCCAAGCGTGCCACATTTTGCCACTGAAACACATACCTTGGCTTGGGATGGCAATGCTGTCAGCAAAGGGTTCATTGAAGTTTCAAAATGATTAGACTTGTCTTTGTTAAAAACTAAGCTTCATTTATTGATAACAACAATGTTACTCTCTACATGGATTAATTGGAACTGATAACAGATAGCTTGAACCACTGGCATTTATGAATACACTTCAAAGGGTTTGGGCTTTAAACTATTTCCCATAATAAAACTACAGTTGTTCCTGCAGGTAACACTTTCACATGCCCACTTATCTTTTACCGCTGATGGCCACATCCCCCTCCTGGTGATGTCCTTGCTCGGCTCAGGAGGCGCCAGGGAGGCTAGCTGGGCACTCTGCACTTCAAAGGCTTTGCTGGCCTTTAGGAATCTTGATAACATCCATTCTCACCCTCCCTCCTTTCCTTGCAGGCACATAGGTTAGTAGCATAGGATTTTATTCAGTATTAATGTTAGTAAGCAGTAATTAATAAATTCAGAAAGCAAAGCAACTTCAATGAAACATAGCCTGACAAATGCAGTCTTTTTCCCTTTTGTCCCTTTGCATTCCAGGACTTTCTGAGACAGGAATCAGCTAGATATGGCATTATGCTCCATGGCAGAAAATTCTTTTACAAATTCTGGACTGGCTTGCAGTATAAGAGCTCCACCAACCTGACACTGAGCGATGGCACTCCAGTTTACCTAAGGTAGCGAGTCCTCCATCTACTTTATGGCCTGCATAATGGCTTCTCATGGGGTTGCGAAATTCCAGGTACTGCCTGGAGATGTCCCCCAGCTACAATTGATCATTAGATGACAGAGACCACTTCCACGATGCATCTCTGTTGCCCTTGCCAAAAAACCCTCTGGAATAATTAAGTTTTGCATAGTTTGCGTAAACCAAGAATCTGGAAGCCCTCCAGACCTCTTGTGGCAGGCCGTTCCATATGGTGGGGCCACAAGAGAGAAGGGATGTGTGCGGCTAACAGTGACATCCATGAAACTGCCAGGGTAGGTGGAAAACCGTTTTAAAAGGGGCACACATCTACACATTTATCTTCTGTTGCTTAAGCATTCCACCATCCCTGAAGGTTGCCCAGACA